>NW_015169842.1:18258-55626 GCF_001447785.1 Gekko japonicus | reverse complement strand
TGCAGTGAGAGGGCAATAGTCATCAGTAATGCTATGTCAACTCCAAAGAAAAGCCTTCCTGTGCCTTAGGAATGTTGCACAATATTATTTTAGGGGTAGATAGAAAACCAGCCCTTACTGGCATTTAGGGTTGCCATGTTCCCCCTCCCCCAGGCCACTGGCAGGGGATGAGGGGTAGGGTAGTTAGATGCAAGCTAGGAACCTCCTGGAGATTTGGGGGTGGATTCTGGGGAGGACAGGGACCTCAGCTGGGGTACAATGCCATAGAGTCCACCTTCCAGAGTATCCATTTTCTCCAGAGGAACTGATCTCTGTAGTCTGGAGATGAGCTGTAATTCCCACTTGGAGGCTGGCATCCCTATTGATACTTGTGGGTCCTGACCTGAAAGATGGTTGCAAGCTGTAGCAATTTGATAGGTTTGTTTGTGCTTTGTTTTTTGAAGGGGGGTCATCATATCAAGTACATTTGAACTTGTGGTCACCATACCAAAATATTTGGGGACCGTTGCTCTGTGGCGTGTGCTAAGACAGAACTGGATGCTTGCCTTACAAAAGATGGTGTTTTGCCCGTTGCTTAGGCTTACCAAACGCCGGCGGGTTTTTGAAGGGGGGTCATCATATCAAGTACATTTGAACTTGTGGTCACCATACCAAAATATTTGGGGACCGTTGCTCTGTGGCGTGTGCTAAGACAGAACTGGATGCTTGCCTTTACAAAAGATGATGTTTTGCTTATTGCTATGGGAGCAAAAGATGGAGACCAGTTTGGGTCCTAATTTGTCAAGACAGACCAAAGACAGGGTTGACTATAGAAATGGATAAGCATATGTGCAAAGCAGTGATCAGTATCCTACTGCTCTACTCAGCAAAGTTTGAGTCCTTTCTTGGGCCTAAGGAGCCTTTCTCCCACTTGAGAGTCCTTTCTGCTAAAGGCTCTTGAAAGGCTGCAGACTTTGTGGAGCTGACTGGTAGGATGTAGGCTAAAGTGCCCCACAATAATCAGTTTACTTGAGCTAGGATTCATGCTGAATGAAACACTGGCATTTAAGGATTCAGGGAGGACAGTGTCTTTATTGGCGGGGGAGATCTCAAAAATTGAAGCTTTGGTGGTACGAAAATTAACTAAAATAATTAAACCACATTAACAATTGATTGCTAAAATCAGCTCAGATTACTTTAATTGGCTGCTATCCCAAATATATATTATCATAATACAGTTAAAAAACACAGCCAGACAACTAGAAACAAAAGGGCTATAAAATGCCAAAAGTTTTATTAAGTTATGACTCAGCCATAGAAAACGGCAACTGTGTACTCATCTTAGATCTGCCATCATTTCTGTCTACCTCCCTGAGTGTACCTTTGTCTGCACACATTTGTAAGCTTCATCCACACATTGTAAGGTAAATAACTTAGGTGCACATATTAAATTCATAATGTGTATGAAACTTTCTGTGTTTCTTTCATATCCAAATAAATTTACAAAAGTAGTGGGTGCAAAGGAGAGCGACAAGGATGATTGGAGGCCTGGAGACCAAGCCCTATGAGGAAAGGCTGAGGGACTTCTGGAGAAGAGGAGGTTGAGAGGGGACATGATTGCTCTCTTTAAGTATTTGAAAGGCCGTCACTTGGAGGAGGGCAGAGAGCTGTTCCTGTTGGCAGCAGAGGAGAGGACTCACAATAATGAGTTTAAATTAAGGGCGGGAAGGTACTAGCTGGATCTTAGGAAAAACTTTCTTACATTAAGAGTTGTGCAACAGTGGAATCAGCTGCCTAGAGAGGTGGTGAGCTCCCCCTCACTGTCTTTAAGGAGTGGTTGGCCAAACCCTTGTCAGGGATGCTCTAGGCTGATCCTGCATTAAGCAGGGGGTTGGACTAGATGGCCTGTATGGCCTTTTCCAACTCTGTGATTCTATGATTCAGTGCTTGAACAAGGGATTCCTGACTAACAATTTGAATTTCAGTATTATGGTCAGTTTATGAACATGTGTATTTATTTAGAAAATTCATAGGCCACCGAACCAGGCACCTGATTGAGATGGCTCCCAAAGTTTAAAAAAGTACAAAAATAATTTTTAAAATGCCAGTACTGCAGATGCAAGCAACACTTGAAATTCGGTTCACTTTAAATTGTGAACATATCATCAGTGTGAGCATATGCAGTGCTCAAGACAAAACGAGCATTGGGAGCTGGGAAAGCTCGATTTTCAAACATTTCATTTGTGAAAATTACAGCATCACTGTGGAGCAGTCCCAGGAGCTGGGTGATCAAGGCGGTGATGTTAAAACATGGTACGTGGACTGACCTGCACAATAATTCCCCTTGTCAGTCTATCATAAGCTCATGGTTAACGTTACAATATATATCCTCCAGGGATTTGTTTATGAGACAAATAGATTGCCTACTACATTGATAATCCTTTGTACAACGACTCTTGCCAAGCCAAAGGCTGCAGTATCTCTTTCCTGCCAGCTACATTGACAACACTTAAGAGCAGCATATTAGTGAGCATACAGTGGAGTCACACTCTTCTAAATCCATTGAAATCAATTGACTTAGAAGGGTGTAACTCTGTTTAGGATGGCACTGTGAAAGCATCAGCACCTCGCTTTCCCAGAAAACTGCCACTGTGGCAGAACAAGTCCTGAGGTTTAGCAGAGCACATCTTTGGCTTAAGACATGTAGTGGCTTGCCTTCTCCAAGGCTTGGCAGCTTGGCACCACCCCTGCTGACAGTAGTCACCAGCTTACTGTGAGACTCTTATCACTTGCGTCAGAGCAATGGGATACCTTTACCCTTTAATCTGCAATGGATGACCAAAGCAAAGCATTAGCAATAGATCAAGAAATTGCTGTCTATCTGTCTTCATCTTGCATGCCCATTATTTGCAAAAGCAATCCTCTTCTTCACTGCTACCAGCAATATAATGTATGTTACATTGGAGGCTCAGATATGGAACAACAAAGATTTTAAAACGGATAGGCTGTAGTAATGTATTTTGTTGCAGACACTGATTTTGTCACCGTCCCCCAGTTTTATTTTTATTTCTTTTCATTTCCCCTTGATTTTAGTTTTGTTTCCTTCTAGGCTGTTTCTTTCTTTGTCACTGAGTTACCCCAGGCTTAATTTTGTTACTGAGTTAAAGCTTTGTGAGAGGGAAGTTTCACTCCTTGCCATAGTTCTATAAATATTAATTGTGTGCAGTTGTACCTCAGTGTGTGCTGAGACATTAAAGTGGTTTACACTGTGCATTTTTATAATTTTGTGCAGAACAAGAGCAGTGGAAAGGAAATAAACAGCCATGGGGTTTTCGAGCATAATGGTTCAGTGATAATAACTGAAGGGCAGAGAATAAATTTAAAAAGCCACTGGCCTTGGAACTGGGGAGCTTTCTCTCTTGATGGAGAAATCACATCTCAGCCTTGGTTGGTTGCAATTATTTGGTTGCTGCAAAGAAATGTGACAGATCTACTGCTGCTCTCTGTATTTCATAGCCCCTTGGCCTCTACTGTTTGCGAATCTTTTATCTGTATGTATATTCCTACCCACTTAGGACACCCCATCGAGTATCTCTTGTTATGCACTGAATATGATGTCCATGAAAATTTGTGCCATGCTAAAATCCTCCTTAAATGTGCTACATGCAGCTATATATCCGATGCCCAGTTTTAAGCTCTGGGCAATTATTTCTTTCCCAGGTCTTAGTTGGGATTGCTTTATTGAGCTTATATTCTTGTTTCTGTTTTCCTGTCCTGTTCCTCCACCATTGCCACTTTTTTGCAGCTTGATTTTTAAAATGCTTGTTTTATTATAATATTTTGGTTTTAAAACAGTATTAATGACTCTTCTGGGTCAATAGTTGGAAATTTATGGCTAAAAGAGAAGGATGTAATTTTTTTTCCAATAAATAAAAATGTGTTAGTCTTTACGGAGCCACGGGATTCTTTATCATCTAAACTTCGGAGAAGACTCAGTAATTCAGATAGGATGCTCATTTGGTTTCACATTGGATTCTTAAGGCATGGGAGATGGTGCCCCCCAAAAAGCAAGTTAGTATAGCAAAGGGCCTGCAAAGGTGTGTCACCTTTTGTGGATATATGGGTATAATCCAGCCATCTGTGGATTTTGCAGAATGAAACTTTCTTACTTCTCCCTTCTTCTGCAGCCCACTGAGTTTCTCCAAAAATGTGTTTTGGGGATAGTGGACCCTCAGGAATAACTGCTGTCTCCCTGCTCCACAAACAGGGAGCTGGACAACCCTTTGCCTGCCAGTTGTGTGTGGCACCCTGAAAGGTGTTAACGATTTCTCTTCTCCACCTGGTTAATAGGGACATTTATTAAGCCTTTGATAGGCTTTTGTACGTGGCCTGATGAACTGTAGTTGACTCAGTGTTCAAAAGTCATGTGCATCTGTTGTAACATCTGAGTACTGCAGCAAGATTTTATATAATGCATTATTTACTCGTGCTACTCTCATGAAGTTTAATAAAAAACATGGTTGTTTAAAAATATTGCAACCCAGTATAAAAGAAATGTGTTTACTATGCTTGGGTCACATGGTGCTGCTGTTGTTAAAGGATGGATTGGCCCATTCTAGTAACACTGCATCAATTATTTAGGAAGTAAGTCATACATTTTTAAGGCTGTTTTCAACTAAAATTCATTTCCGGCAAGGATACTTTTCTGTTCAGATGAGTGAAGCTGTTGTGGCAGTGAATAGGGGGAGAGGTGATCTCAGAAATATGGGGGTCCAAAGCCATTAAGGGCTTTGTATGTAGTAGCCAATACCTAGAATTGAGCCCAGTAACTGATGGGCAGCCAGTGGAGTGACTTGAGAATGGGAGTAATATGCATGCTCCATCTAGCTCCTGGTAATAGCTGAGTTATGGCATTCTGCACCAACTGGAGTTTATGAATTGATTTTGAGGGAAGCCCAATGTACAGGGCATTACAGTAGTCTAGTCTGGATGATACTGTGGCGTTAGGGTTGCCAGGTCCTACCTGGCAACTGTGGGGTGGGGGGATCCAGGCTCCTTCCCGGGATCTTCTGCATGATGAAATCACCTGGAAGTGGTGTCTTCATGTTGCTGACGTTGGGGGGATGATGCTCTAGTTGTTGGGGAAAACTCTGTGGTTTGTAGGCAATTTTACCATAGAGTTTTGTCCAAAAACTAGAGCATCACCACACAACATTGGTGACATGATGATGGCACTTGTAGGTGATTTCATTGTGCAGAAGATCCTGGGAAGGAGGCTGGATCCCCCCACCAGCTGCCAGGACAACCCTAATGCCTTTGGGCCAGTTGGGGGTGGGATTTCTCCCCACCGGCCAGTTGGCTGGTGGCCAGGAAGTGCCCCCCAAAAGCGAGGTTCCCCCAGCCCTGGTGGGGGTCTGGTGACCCTATGTGGCATTGATCCAGGTAGCCAGATCAGTCAGATCAAGCTAAGGGACCATATTATTAGCTAGACTAATTTTGGGAGAAAGCCTTTTATATCCCATCTTTCCTCATGGATCAAGGCTGCTTACAATAATAGTTAAAAACATTCTTCAATTAAAACCAAAATAAAATAGCAAACTCCCAAGCATCTTCTTTTCACTACAGGTTTCCATCTACAGGGAGGACACATTGAACTTGAGGGAGGGAGGGAGGGAGGGAGAGAGAGAGAGAGAGATAGAGAGAGAGAAAGAGAGAGCGCAGAGATAGGCAGGGCTTTTTTTGTAGAAAAAGCCCAGCAGGAACTCAGTAGCATAATAGGCCACACCCAACAGCAGAAACTCATTAGCATATTAGACCACCTCCCTGACAGTGCAGCTCATTAGCATATTAGGCCATACCCCCATGCCTTCCCTTGGCTTGCTCGGGTGCCCTGCGGCTGCGGGGAGCCCGGGCAAGCCGGCCCTTGGACAGGCCAGGGAAGGCATGGGGAGGCATTTAAATGCTTCCCCGATCCTTCCAGGCCCCCCTGCCCCCCCGCCTTGGAGTCGTGGGGGGTTACTCTCCAGGCCTACCCTCTGTAGCCACACATGGAGAGGTTTTGGCTGTAGTGAGTGTGGCCAACTCTGAAGCCAGCCGGAACTCTGCTCCTGTGCGTTCCTGCCCAAAAATAGCCCTGGAGATAGGTGTGTAATAGCCTTCTATGGCAGCTTGCAAGGTGCTTTGTAGTCCTCTTCTATTTGCATTTTCAAGTAGCCAAAAGCAGGGTGTCATGCATGATCAGGGGATGGTATTTAGCTTTGGTGGGTCAAAAGCCGTAAAGGCTGGATGCATGTAAATAAAGAATTCTGGAAGCACCTTACAGACTCTAACAACCTATTCCAGCCTAAGTTTTCAATAGACCTCTCTGTGTTTCAGCTCTTATCACAGTTCTCCAGCATGCGTTGTTGGTGATGCTATGAGCTGCAACACAGGCAGTTGTTCGGAACCATTCTTCTTCCATATGCACCTGAAGGACTTACAGATGATGCCTCCCCCCCCCCCGGGAGTAATTGTGGACTGACTTCATAACTGTCCTAGCACAGCCAGATGGCATCACAGCTTGAAACGCGTGCTGCAGTGGAGAAGCGAGTCGGCAGCCCAATGTGATCCCTGTTGAGACTCGCACAGCTGCCGTCTGCATTAAGAAGTGAACTTTATTGGCTCAGGCTAAGTCCTTCTTTCCGTGAGGGATGCTGATAAACTGCCCACTTCCTGCTGCGATAAATCAGCAGCAGCAGGAAGTGCCACTGCATAGATGTGCCCTAGCGATAGTGTGATAACGTTTTTGATTCAGGAACAAGGCAAGGCTTTTGGTCTAGGGTATGGCAGAAATGGATTTTTATTGGTGCTGTAATGGTAAATATACTTTTTAAAGTGCAGGTACTACTGTGATAATCCACGGTGGCTCAGAGGTTAGGATGCTGAGCTGCAGAACGGAAGGTCTGTATTTCGGCAGTTCAAGCCCCTAAGAGCCACATGACAGAGTGAGCTCCTGTCTCTGGCCCCAGCTCCTGCCAACCTAGCAGTTTGAAAGCAAGAAATTGCAAGTAAATAGGTACCACTTTGGTGGGAAGGTAACAGCATTCTGTGTGCCTGGGCATTTAGTCATGCCAGCCACATGACCACGGAAATGTCTTCGGACAGCGCTGGCTCTTCAGCTTGGAAACGGAGATGAGCACTACTCCCTAGAGTCAGATTCGACTAGCTTTCGAGCAAGGGAAACCTTTACCTTTTCTTTATCTGGGTACAGAACATTACGGTCCTTGTTTTTCATTTTCTTTTATTCCTGATAGTAGATTTGTGCCTCTCTCTTTCTTTTTTCTTTTAAATGACTAATAACAAATGCATATGTACCCCAGCAGAACCCCGGCTACATAGATCCTTCTCCTAAATTAGCTTTTTCCAGTTGGAGAACAGGGGAGAGGGGATTCAATTCAATAAATGACAGACCCTTGTGGCTTGTCAAGCAAATGTGAAGATGCTTCAAAAAGAAAAAAAACACCATTCAAAGTGTTATGGTTTTCAAGGTAACAAACACTTATCATAAACCCAACAACTTTACAACTAGTGGTAAAACTGAATCAACATGGCTATGAACGTAGCAACATTTGCAGAGATGGGATCTTCAGTGCCCTTCAGAGAGGGCACTCAGAATAAAACCAAATCCTAGCAAACAGTGCCCAGTAACACAAGGAAAAGAGAAAGTCCAAGGCCGCGGTCACACGGACCTCTTACCGCGCTAGTTTTCCCACAGTTCTTCTGTCCGTGACATTTTATATCGCTTGGAGGTGGTCAGACGGTCTATCTGTCTTCCGCTTCACTCGCGCAAAGTACTGATCACACAGCGCGCCGTCCCTGCGGCGGCGCGGGGTTTAAAAAAACCCAAAACCTGCGCATGCTCTTGTCTTCCCGAAACAAGCACCATCGGCGTTACAAAACTGTCAATACACGTGATCGAAGATGTAAAGGAAAACAAGAAAGAAAACGGGGTTAAACATGCACTTGGGCGTACATACAAACTAAAAAGACCAAAATAAAAGCTAGTGCCTGTTTGCACATGCGCATAACTTAAACCGGAAACACAAAAAAGGGGGGGGGTAGCGCAATCACGGCGGATTGCTGTCCAGATACCAAAACCGCGGATTACAAAGCACGAGATATCGGAAAACACCTGTTCCAACGGGTGTCAGAAAACGCGGATAAAAAGAGCGGAAACCGCGGGACTCAGCCCACTTCGGTGCGGGAGGCAGGTTTGCCAATATGAACAGGAAACTTTAATGCGCGAGGGATCAGCAGCGAAGCCCGCACTAAATGTCCGTGTGACCTGACCCCAAAATGTTAACTGGAAGAAGTGGTGGGCTGCTCCTTCTTCATAAGCTCTTCATTGCCACTGCTCACCCTCTGGATGTCTTTTTTCTGTGGCTTGGGCCTGCAAAGAAATTAGCAGTTCTCTCAGTTCAGCTCTAGGCCTTCTCTCTCCTGCTGCAGGCCAGACTGACTTGGGGAAAGTTTTAAACATCATCTAACATCTTGACAAACCTTTATGATATCATCTAGAAGGGAAATTCTAACATGCAGTTTTCCCCCGGTTTGGTTAGGGTTGCCAGCTCCAGGCTGGGAATTACCTGAAGATTTTGGGGTGGAGCCTGAGGAGGGCGGGGTTTGGGGAGGGGAGGAACTTCAATGGGGCATGATGCCATGGAGCCCACCTTCCAAAGTGGCCCTTTTCTTCAGGTGAACTGGTCTCTGTTGCCTGGAGACTGGTTGTAATCCCAGGAGATCTCCAGCCACCACCTGGAGTTTGGCAACCCAAGGTTTAGCCCATCACATCTCTGCAAAGAAATTAGCAGTTCCCTCAGTATAGCCCTAGACCTTCTCTCTCCTGCTACAGGCCAGACTGACTGAGGGGGCAGGACTCTTGCAGTGGGTAATATAGGAGCAGCTTGACTAACTGCCTGTGCTCCATGACCATTTGCTCCCTAGGCCCTTAAATGCTAAACCTTGTAGCAGAAATGAAATAATATGTTAAAAAGGAAATGACATGGGTTACACCATGGATAGGCTTAGGTTAACAAAATCACGTGGAGGTGGAAAAGTTTCCTTTTCCTCACACAGCCCTGATCCATATTGAGCCACACACAGCCTAATTTATTATTCAAAGATGAATGGAGATATGTGTCTTTAGTCTGACTCACTGTCTATACAGTCCTAAGAAGAGTTACACCTTCTAAGCCCAGTGACTTCTACTGACTTAGAAGGCTGTAACTCTTCTTAGTACTGCACCATTATTTACCTCCATAGTAAGGCCAAAATCCAAATAACAGACTCACTAATTCAGTATGGCCAACAGGACTTCGCACTTGTGTTTCTTCAACAGCAGCTCTTCACACTATATTCTAAAATACATTTTGAGTTTGGGATGTGTAAAGTGCCCGCTCCAAAAGTATTTTGCTATAAATGGTTTTACAGTGCTATTTTCTGAAGCTTCCCAAAACTACGTGTTGGGGCAAACTGGTGGACCAATGAGAGAAGCACAAGCTCCCCTGAGTGCAAAAATCTTCAGTAGATGACCTTCTATGACGATGAATAATTTTGTCTTTGCATTAGATGTGATTAGAGCAGGCCCATAGCCATGGGGGTTGAGGCCCCCTCCCAAATGTGCCCTCCCCCTCCTCTCCCGGTCCCCCCTCCTCTCCCCCAGGTGGCAGAGGGAGCCTGGGGTGACTGGCAATGACCGTGCTCCTGGGCAGCCTGGGCAGGGCGAGAGCACCGGCTCTGCTGCTGCCTGCCCGCCCAGAGGCTGGCTGACTTGTCCAGCATGAAGTAGAATTCAAAGGTGCAGTAGCGGGAGGAGCACCACTCCAGGGGACTGCCACTGTTACCCACCACCTCCTCTGCTCAAGTGCAGGGGGCCAAGAGCCAGGCGGTGCAAAGGAGAAGCCCTGCCGAAGCCCTGTAACAGCAGCCCACGGATGGCCAGGCAGCACCTACCTGCCTTCTGCTGGCAAGATGAGAAGCAGCAGCAGGAGGAGGAGGCCATTGCCTACCCACCTGAAGCCTGGCCCCAGTTCCCTGCCAACCTGCCAGCCTGCCACCCCGTCACGGGTAAGAAGGATCATGTTGCGTACTCGGTTCGACGCGTAGAAACGACAGACGCCTGCTACAGGCCAGACTGACTGAGGGGGCAGGACTCTTGCAGTGGGTAATATAGGAGCAGCTTGACTAACTGCCTGTGCTCCATGACCATTTGCTCCCTAGGCCCTTAAATGCTAAACCTTGTAGCAGAAATGAAATAATATGTTAAAAAGGAAATGACATGGGTTACACCATGGATAGGCTTAGGTTAACAAAATCACGTGGAGGTGGAAAAGTTTCCTTTTCCTCACACAGCCCTGATCCATATTGAGCCACACACAGCCTAATTTATTATTCAAAGATGAATGGAGATATGTGTCTTTAGTCTGACTCACTGTCTGTACAGTCCTAAGAAGAGTTACACCTTCTAAGCCCAGTGACTTCTGCTGACTTAGAAGGCTGTAACTCTTCTTAGTACTGCACCATTATTTACCTCCATAGTAAGGCCAAAATCCAAATAACAGACTCACTAATTCAGTATGGCCAACAGGACTTCGCACTTGTGTTTCTTCAACAGCAGCTCTTCACACTATATTCTAAAATACATTTTGAGTTTGGGATGTGTAAAGTGCCCGCTCCAAAAGTATTTTGCTATAAATGGTTTTACAGTGCTATTTTCTGAAGCTTCCCAAAATCCCAAAACTACGTGTTGGGGCAAACTGGTGGACCAATGAGAGAAGCACAAGCTCCCCTGAGTGCAAAAATCTTCAGTAGATGACCTTCTATGACGATGAATAATTTTGTCTTTGCATTAGATGTGATTAGAGCAGGCCCATAGCCATGGGGGTTGAGGCCCCCTCCCAAATGTGCCCTCCCCCTCCTCTCCCGGTCCCCCCTCCCCTCCCCCAGGTGGCAGAGGGAGCCTGGGGTGACTGGCAATGACCGTGCTCCTGGGCAGCCTGGGCAGGGCGAGAGCACTGGCTCTGCTGCTGCCTGCCCGCCTGCCCGCCCAGAGGCTGGCTGACTTGTCCAGCATGAAGTAGAATTCAAAGGTGCAGTAGCGGGAGGAGCACCACTCCAGGGGACTGCCACTGTTACCCACCACCTCCTCTGCTCAAGTGCAGGGGGCCAAGAGCCAGGCGGTGCAAAGGAGAAGCCCTGCCGTGGCCTTTCTTCGCGCCATGCTCCCCTCACCTTCCCTGGTGTAGCGGCAGCCCACAGGTGGCCAGGCAGCACCTACCTGCTTTCTGCTGGCAAGATGAGCAGCAGCAGGAGGAGGAGGCCATTGCCTACCCACCTGAAGCCTGGCCCCAGTTCCCTGCCAACCTGCCAGCCTGCCACCCCATCACGGGTAAGAAGGATCATGTTGCGTACTTGGTTCGATGTGTAGAAACGACAGACGCTCAGTGATTATCAGCTCATAGTTTACTGCACACAACACAACAACAACAATACCAGCTAGAGCAGCCAACTATATACAGTCCCGGGGGGCACACCCACCAGTCCCATTGGAAGGTTTGAACTTCCCGCTACAGTTCTGATAGGTGCTAGTTGGAAAGCTCAGGATCCTAGTCCCTATTGTCTAAAGGGACCAAGCTCGGGTTGCATACCGCTGGCGCCTAGTGGCAGTCAGCGGACATAACAAATCAGGAGCCTGCAAGGGGGGGATCTAGGGGAGCAGGAGGGGAAAATTCCCTAGCCTGGCCCTTGGATTCCCCACTATAAGGCATGAAGGAATTTGTGCCGCCCCCCCTCCACACACAACGTTTGGCAGAATTTCTCTTTGGGCAGTGGCGAAAAAGCTCCAGTAATTAAATTAGCTCTGGTAATTAAATTAGTCACTGTGCTAAACTGCCACCTATTTGCCTCCCCCCAAAAACAAATTTCTAGCTACAGGGCTGGATCAGAGATGCATCAGAATTCCAGTGCAGAGTTACACCCTTTGAAGCTTATGGACTTTAAAAGGATTTCACTCTGTTTGAGATTACAAGGCTGCTTGCCCTCCAGTGAGGCTGTCCGTTGTGCCTCAGTAGTGGACTTTCACTGTGTTTGAGATTACAAGGCTGCTTGCCTTCCAGTGAGGCTGTCCGTTGTGCCTCAGTGTACGGCACTGTTCTGGGATTACTTGCTTTTGGTTAGTAGATATAATCTGGACAAGGCCTCATGCAGAATCACAGGGTCATTTTCACTCTTCTTTATTCTAAACCTTTTGTGGAAGCTGGAATAAAATGTTCCCTCAGTTTTAGTTCAGGGGGAAAAAAGATGTTTGCCTCAATAATCAGAAGTTTCGGAACAACAGGAATAAAATACCAAGGAAGAAAAAAGATGGAAGAATGTTGTGCAGTTCATGATGGAGTGCACATTTGATGCTTCACCAGCTAGCACTGATTAAGCTACCTGCTGGAGGCTCTATCAAACTTCATATTGTCTTAAAAACTGCACCACCAAGCAGCTGAATTAGATTTGATGGCCTTTTAACAGTGTGACATTCTAGCAACAGATTGTCAGGGTATATTCTCTCTCTTTTTTTTGTAATAGCATCCCAAAGCCAACAGTTGTGTTTGACGCAATGAATATAAAACAAATGTCTATCTTCACCACCCCCTTTTTACTTTAGTGCCATGGAAATTTAGCAGGGCTCACCTACGCCAGTTTAATAATCAGTCATATGGGGATGTGGAAAGGCTGTAGATAGCTGCAATCATGTTATATATTGCAATCTGCTTGGGAAGTGGAACATTAACTGTTACCCTACGTTTAGCAGAGATTTGATCTGACATAGGGTTGATATTTATACAATACTGAATCCTTGGTTAAGTGTAGCCCTAAATTTTGTTGAAGAAGGATCTTTTATATATAAGAAACCTTCAGAGGCTTATACAAAGTGGCCATCTGTAGGGTTACCAAGCCATAACTGGCAACCAGTGGGAGGGCTAGGGGTGGGGGCATGGTGGGGTCATGTGACTGTAAGTGACAATGTGTAGCTCTAGGAGTCACCAAAAACTCTGTGGTAAAACGGTATGGTAAAACCATAGAATTTCCAGCCATTCCTAGGGCTACCTTGTGTCACCTCTGGGTTTTGTCCAGAAGCAATGTCACTTTTTAAGTTTTATTCTTCTCCTGACACTGCTCATAGCAGTGGTGGGTAACAAGGCTTTTCAGAAGGAAGCCTCTCACCATTGTGGGAAATCTGACAAGCCTAGTCTTCTGAAACTCTATGCAGCAGGCTCTCTTGCAAAGGTCTTGATGTGTATGGGCATGGGACACAGCCTACCAGGAGTTTTAATGATGCCATGTTCTTGAACAATTCCAGGGTTTGTGAAAATAGAGGCATTGGGAGGTCTTTCAGACACCTAGCAGATAAAAATATAGGGCTGGTAGACTCACAGGTTTATTTATTTAAAACAAATCTATGCCAGCTTTCCACCCAAATAAGGTCCCCAAGGCAGCAAACATCAAACATTACAATAAGCCTGCTCTGTGTATGTTTGTTTACAATCAAGTCACAGCTGTAGGGGTTTCAAGGCAAGATATGCTCAGAGTTGGTTTGCCATTGCTTGCCTTTCCATATTGGCCCTGGACTTCCTTGTAAGGTCTCCCACCCAAGTACTAACCAGGGCTGACCCTGCTTAGCTTTCAAGATCTGATGAGATGAGGCTAGCTTGGGCTATCTAGGTTGGGGCATTGTATGTTTAAGCTAGTATTATTTTGTGAATGCTCAGAAGTGTAATGCTTGCAACTAAGGCGTGAGTCATATACCCAAGCAGACCTTGTGCTAAGTATTTCAATGAGAGAACCCAAATTTCTTACAGAAGTTTCACACTACTCTTGCCACCAGATTTTATGTAAGTAGAATTTAAAGCAAATTTGAAGGATCTTGTTCAAGTTCAGTGTCTTTAAGGCTATTTAAAAAAAGAAAATTGAAAGGATTCTGATAAAATAAGTGACCCCCCCAAGGAAGTCTCGCAGAGGTTGGTCTATTGTCATCGTCTTTTGTTTAGTCTTTTTTAATGTATCAGAAGCAACTGATCCTGTAAGCAATATTATAGAATCAACTACTGTTTTTAGAAACTGGGATCAATGTGTCACATAATGCCATTGTCAAATTAGACTGATAATGTTTTACATCACTTAGCAGTGTCGCAGATTACTATGTAACACAGCCAGATAACTGGGTCATTATCACTGGGTGCATGGAAAAATTCAGTTTTGTTTTTGATAATTGCCAATTGGCAATATAAGGGTTGCTTAGTTGCATTATTCCCCTTATCTGACAAGTGATCTTTACTAACAAGCAGAGAAGTATATAATCCTAGAATAATTATCCCTGCTTATACTCCCACCAGGCTTGTTTCAATCACTGTAATAATATCAGGTCCATATTGCTTCATGACATCCACCACATATTTTGCAGCTGAGGATAGTGCCCAAAAGCTGTGCTCTTAAAAAAAAAAATTCGAGTTTTATTTATTCTCTCAGGTTTCCCCCCCAAAATACTAAATCTCCCTTTTTAAGTCTCTTTTTAGCCAAAAATAGTTCAAAAGGAGCTCTGTGATGCCAAAAAGACCCAAAATGCATGTAAAGACACATGGCTGGCACAGCTATAGCCCCTGGTGGTTTGAGGGGTGGGAGAGTAGAAGCTGTGCTCTTAATTGTACTGCTTCCTTCTCTTATTACTCACTGTTCTCCCCTTTTTGGGAATGTTTCTCCTTGTCCAGGATTTGGGGTTGAATGGATGGCTGTCAGTGCAATCCTAGGGAAAACTGAAGGCAGTAGGAAAAGGGGACGACTCAACGTGAGACAGATTGAGACAATAAAGGAAGTCATGGCCATCCGTTTGCAAAACCTGAGCAAAACTGTGGTAAAATGTTTTGAGGTCATTCATTCATAGGGCCACCATAAGTTGTAAGCAACTTGAAAGCACATGACAAATTATGCAATCCTAGGCAAAGTTACACCCTACTAAACTTATTGATGTCAATGGATTTAGAGGGGTGTACCTCTGCATAGGATATAGCATCCCTAAAGATTGCTTTTATATTTGCACTATATAGCATCCCTAAAGATTGCTTTTATAGATGTCAAGAATTTCATATGCAGAGAGACCCCTTTGCACTTCTTCCATGTACACAATCTGTCTAATTGATGTGTTATGTTGAGCCTAATTCTACTCCCCTGATGAGATACAGTGACCTTGTATGTTTCTTCCAGATCATGGTATTGGATCAATGCATTTCAGTAGCAGAGGACTGTTTTATTAGGCATATCTGCTTGGGTTTTAATCTCCTTAGCACTCCTGAACACATGGTAGGAATTAGTGATGCTTATGTCCGTTTCCATGGAACTTTCAGAGCCTATTTCTGTGGGACTTTCAGAGCCACAAATAAGCTGTCTTCCAATATGCCTGATGGACAGAGTAGCAACGGAAAGGACACATTCTGCTCTATGATGTGGCATAAAAGTACAAGAATATAGCAACCTTTTGTTAATTCAATCCCCTTAAGCAAGAGGCCTCCATTCCTACACGTTCCAAATTAATACTTTTTAGACAAAATAACACCAAATGGAGCAGAAGTGAAAATGATAAGTTATCCATTCTTCCATGGTATCTAAAAAAAATGATTAACAAGAAGACAATCTTTATGACCACATTTCCATACATATATCCACAGTCTGGTAGGCATCTCTGTAGCAATTCATAACGTTTGTTATAATTATTAGTCTTCCAGCCACAGTAGATATTTTGGTCTGTCACATTAATTACTGTGTGCTATGCACAAATCACTTTCCCCAAGAATATTTGTGGGTGAAATGCTTTGCGAGATTCCCAAGACAGAGTAAATGGTTTTGTAGACTGCAGAGCATTTGTTACAGTCATTTCAGACTGAAATGCTTTAAGCGAGTGGATCAAAAAAATCACCTTGCACAGCTAGAGAAGCTTTTAAATAAAAAAAACACTCTTAAAATGTCTCCAGTGCTAAAACAATTCAGGTACTTAGTAACTTTGGCAAAATAAATAGCTTAGTGACCTGCTTGTGCCTCAATTAGTTCAACTGCAGGAGATGGGAGAGAGGCTGCATTGCGCTGGGAAAGGTAGTTATCGCTCTTGATTAGTGTTATTTTAAGTTTGTGATACAGATTACATGCATCCATCCTATGTAGTCAGCTATCCTACCATGCATTTTAGCACACACATGCGCATGACGTGAGGTACAGTCTTCTTTATCAGGATGATACAGTTGACCAAACTCACCATGAGGTAGTATGATCATCTTTCTTGGTCCAGAATCACATTCCCAGTAGTTAAAGCAACACTATTCCAGTTTCTGCTTGTGCAAGTTTATTGCATTGAGGCATATATATGTGGTTAAATAGACACATGCATGCACACATAGTGAAATGCTTTGCGAGATTCCCAAGACAGAGTAAATGGTTTTGTAGACTGCAGAGCATTTGTTACAGTCATTTCAGACTGAAATGCTTTAAGCGAGTGGATCAAAAAAATCACCTTGCACAGCTAGAGAAGCTTTTAAATAAAAAAAACACTCTTAAAATGTCTCCAGTGCTAAAACAATTCAGGTACTTAGTAACTTTGGCAAAATAAATAGCTTAGTGACCTGCTTGTGCCTCAATTAGTTCAACTGCAGGAGATGGGAGAGAGGCTGCATTGCGCTGGGAAAGGTAGTTATCACTCTTGATTAGTGTTATTTTAAGTTTGTGATACAGATTACATGCATCCATTTATTAGTGAGCAGTTAAGAACTCCTATGCAGAGGTACACCCTTCTAAATCCAGTTGACCAAGCTCACCATGAGGTAGTATGATCATCTTTCTTGGTCCAGAATCACATTCCCAGTAGTTAAAGCAACACTGTTCCAGTTTCTGCTTGTGCAAGTTTATTGCATTGAGGCATATATATGTGGTTAAATAGACACATGCATGCACACATATCTTTATATATTAAAATGGTGAACTCTGGCTGCTCAGTCAAAAGCAGTGTCATGCCCTTCTGAGCTCACTGACCTCAATGGACTCAGAAGGCAGTAGCTCTATTAGTAGCAGTCTTAAAGAGTCCTAAATGTACAATGATTTTAAAGGTAGGTGGGAGAAGCAGCAGCTGAGAATCACAACATTTCCCATGGAAAGCAGTAGGGGCAAAGATGGAAATCTGTTACAAGTGCATGGAGAAAGACTGAATGAGGATAACATTCTTTGGCCCTGGTCACACGGGCCAGATAATGCGGGGGGGAGGGGTGGTTCTTTGTGGCGGCGCAATTAGACCCACCAGAACACAATCAGATGCGACAGCGACACACCGCAGTTTCGTCCGTCAGCGCGTGCGCGTCAAGGAGGACAGCTGGGGGGAAAGCTGCATGTCGGCGCGATCACACAAAATGATTCTGTCGGCAGCCCATGGCAAACCATTTGCTAGTACATTTGTTGAGATACTTTTTAACTGCGCAGCTTTGGCGGCACACCACAGGTTGGCCACGGGTGCCCTACGCTTGCCAGATGTTGCGGTGTGATCGTGCCCTGAAAATCCGCCCAGCATTCATGGCTCTCCCATGGCAAATTCGGCGTGTGAATGGGGCCTTTGATGGTCAGAAAGATGACCAAATTGCCCATTTGTCTTCATTTATAAAACAATACTAACAACAAACTGTGAAAGGCAAGATAAACCAAATAACACAAAAAGTGGATTGCAAAGCTAGCTTTGGAATTTAGTGAAACTTTCTTGTGTCTCATATTTTTCCTGACGCCCTTGCACAGTGTGACCATGGGATAGCTGAGTTCATATTTTGCTTCTCATTCCCCACCTTCCTCTTTGTCTGGTCATTCAAGACTCATGGACAGGACTGTGTTTTCAGGACTATGTCAATACTTCAAGGATTCCTCCATGCTGTTGCGGGTTAGTACGGGCTGCATCTGGGAATCCTGGTGCATTGTTGCTCCTTCCATTGGAATGATATCAATATCCCCATCAGGGCTTTTTTTGTAGAAAAAGCCCAGCCGGAACTAATTAGCATAATAGGCCACACCCAATGGCAGAAACTCATTAGCATATTAGGCCACACCCCTGACAGCACAGCTCATTAGCGTATTAGGCCACACACCCCGTGTTACCAGAAGTGTGGTCATCCAGCCACACCCACCTTTTGCTTCTTATTCTGGTTACCTTGTTTGTTGTCAAAACCCAGGGCTCTTTTTGCAGCAGGAACCCCTTTGCATGTTAGGCCACACACCCCTAATGGAGCCAATCCTAATGAGTTTCTGCTGTTGGGTGTGGCCTGTTATGCTAATGAGTTCCTGCTGGGTGTGGCCAACTCGGGAGCCAGCCGGCACTCCGTTCCTGTGCGTTCCTGCCCAAAAATAGCCCTGATCCCCATGTTGACAAAGATAAGGAAACAATGTCATTCAAGTCTTCCCGACTCCCAGGTTGCATTGCAATAGATGCACCCAACAAAAGTAACTTTGTTTTTCAAAGCCTTCTTTGGATAGCATAGTAGTGTGCCCTGGCACATGGTCTCAGAATCATGGTTTCAAAGAAAAGTCTTCATTTCAAAAAAAATCCTTTGCTCTAGGCGATTCAACTTGTCTTTTCCAGTTTATCAGTTTGTTAGTGATAGGTTTCAACTGGAGCACATTCCCTGAGGCAGGATGTGGGTTCAGAAAACTTTTGTGGATTGCTCATCTATACAGAACATGTGTTTTTTCACAAAGGGAGAAACAGCACTCCCCCAGGGCCATTGTTTGGATCAAGAAAATGGCATGGGGAAGGAGGCTTAAAAGCCTCCCAATCTGAACTGGGCTCCTTCATGCATGGTAAGGAACTTAAAAAAATAATAATTGGAAGCTCCATACACTGAACTCCTAACATATCATTTAGTTAAAAAGGTAAAGGTAAAGGTTCCCTTGCTCAAAAGCCAGTCAAATCCGACTCTAGGGTTGCGGTGCTCATCTTAGTTTCAAAGCCGAAGAGCCAGCGCTGTCCGAAGACGTTTCCGTGGTCATGTGGCTGGCATGACTAGACGCCAAGGCGCACGGAACGCTGTTTCCTTCCCACTGAAGTGGTACCTATTTATCTACTTGCAACTTCTTTCTTTCGAACTGCTAGGTTGACAGGAGCTGGAACTAGAGACGGGAGCTCACTCCGTCATGAGGCACACTCGAGTCTCGAACTGCTGAACTACCGCCCTTCCACAGCCTGCAGTTCAGCATCTTAACCACTTGAGCCACCGCAGCTCCTATCATTTAGTTAGGTAAGGGGAAATAATACTTTGAGAGAAGGCAGGGTATAACAAGACTTCATTGTTTGTGTTATGCACACATATGTTGTTTATTGGGTAAATTTATACTTGCATACTACATTAACCCATCTAAAGACTGCTGTGCTGAGGTGGATTAGTGGTACATCTAGGCCTACATCTTGTCAATAATAGAATATCTGTAGAGGGTTATAGGGACTTCTTGGCTAACACCCATTGATGGACTTTCCTTTCATATGTATATTTTATTCTTAATCAGCTTCACTTTAAGATGGGTGATTACAGTTATGCTGATTTTTGTAGGGTTAGGCTTTCTCTGTAAAAAGCAAGCTTTTAAAAGGTGTGAAGAGCCCTCTAATATATTGTACCCTTCATATCTTTATATTCCTTAGTGGATATGAAAATATCATGGACCTATGTAGCTTATCAGATGTGAGAATGTGATGAGATCACTGGGTGCAGACAAAACCTTCCCATGGCCCTCCTTTGGATGTGTAGGACAGGTGGTACAATGGAAGTTTCATTGGCCACTAGCACTTCTACTCTGATACAGCATCAAAGCTCATGTGATATAATGGTTAGAGAATTCAGCCATAAAACTCATTGAACCAGTCACATAGTCTCAGCTTAACATGCTCCTCAGACTTCTTGCAATATGAGATTGTGACAATGCCCTGTCTCAGACCTAGAAACTAGGGACTTAAATTTTATTTGTTTGTTTATTACTTTCAATTTCTATCCTGCCCTTCCCTGCACTGCAGAGTGGGTTACAGCATAATAAAATCACTACTATTATAGCTTTACAGTAATAAAAACTACCAAATTTCATACCCCACCAACTTTTTCCCCCTTCCATACTTTTATTTTATAATTGAGGCTTTGGGGACCATTTAGTCTTCTGGTCGTCAGTTAAGGCAGTGCTTGGACTCCAGGTGCCACCCAGCATTCACTTGGCCTGTTATGAGAGGGTTATAGGGTTAAAGGAACCACAAAATAGGCTTCATGAAGACAACTAAGAGAGAGGTTTATTTCAGTGGTATGTGTGGCTTAGTTGTTTCTTTGTTTTCGTTTTCCCTAGCCCTTTCAGCATTACAGTAACCCAGTAACCCAGTTCTTTTTTGACTGATTCAGACTCATAACATGAAGGAGAAACGATTTTCTCTTTTTACTGGTTTTGACAGGAAGCAGTACCCAAACCCTTCCTGTCTTCAGAAATACTTAAGGTCCTAATGGACTCTCTACATGAACAGCAGACCTCCTAACCCTCCTCCTACCAAAATACAACAACCCCCCAACTCTGTCAGTTGGCCAGGAGTTAAACCGCCAAATTTCTCTTCCCCCCTCCCCTTTCAAAATTCCGACCCACAATTTGAAAGTAATTGTCTGAGGCTCCTGGAAAGCAGAACTTGAAACCAATCATCATAGAGATACCCTAACATGCTTGGGAGAAGTGTGATGTAATGTAACAGACAGGTACTTATGGCTATTTGGGGCTGAATGTGGATGGCAATAGTCATCTGTGGTCCCTGCCACACGGCAGAATAAAAAACGGGTGAAGTGCGGCTAATCAGAGCCGCACCAAAATAGAGACGCCGTGGCGGGATCCCACGGATCCCCTGAGCCGTGGCGCCGTTGCTCCCCAGCATGATCAGATGCCGGGGAGGAAGCCAGGTCGGGAGGGGGAGGATGCCGAACTGCGCATGTGTGAGCATGCACAGTTCGGCCAGGGGCTGGGGATGAGCCGGCGGAAGGACACGCCGGCGATCCCACGGCCAGCCTTGATGCGGCCTTGCCGGAAGAACCACCTCGGTAGGTGATTTATTTTTGCTGCATGTTTTGGGTGGAAGGGCCGGATCGGGGACGGGTGCGCAACGCTTCCCAGATGTTGCGGTGGGATCGCACCCGTTTGCTGCGCCCCTGATCTGTCCCTCTCCTGGCCCAAAACCTCTCATGTCACCGGGGCCTGTGTTAGGTTCTACTCCAGCTAGGCAACTATGTGTGACTAGATAGTGGGAGGGAGCACCAGCCCAGTTTTCTCACATTCCCTCTTCTCCCCAACATATCTCACTTGCAGACAGTTTTGCAGTTTTCCACATAGGATGTGAAACATCAAAGGGAAGGAAATGTTTGTAAGCTATGCTCTGTATTTTAGCTTAGCGTTTGCCATGATTTTGAGAGCAAAAAATTGCTTATTTGCAGCTATGAATTAAAGCAGCGAGTTTCTAAGCACTTATAATAGACCCATGAGAACTAGAAAAAGAAGCAGTGACTTGTTGCACAAGGTATATCTTAATAAAGCTTATTTCACACAGTAAGGAAAGATGTAAAATAACCTGGTCTCTTGAGCAGCAGCTCTGTGCATACATAGTAGCAAGCCAGTCAACAGTTAGGCAGGATACAACAATAATCAATGATGAAGCCACTCAGCATTTTGAAAGGGAATGATGCACTCTTGTACTAGAATGCCAGCTAACTTCGGAACTAACATGCAAATTAAACACTTGGGGAAAATTTATGCACATCTGCTTTTGCAGATCAGTGTCTCAAGCACATGGCATCACATTTTGGTAAGGCATAAATAACTGTGGAAATAACATGGAAGGTTTCACACATCCCTGCTTTAAGAAGACATCTGCTTAAAAATGACTTCTGGACTCAAGTGAGCCATGAAGTACCAAATGTCCCTGGTAATTTTTTTTAAAGAACAAAAAATAGTTTATTTTTTAAAAAATCTCTTAATTTAAATCTGCTTGGAAAAAATCTGTATTAAAAATTATATCCACTTCAGTGAGGAAAGAACTGCCAGCCAGCCAGCCTACTTTTGTGAGTTCCTGGAGAAACAAGATTCTTTGTTCCTGGAGACCATGACTGCGAAAGTAAGAGGGTGTGTGGCTGTGACTCTGGTACTGCATTTAAAATGGGAGGGGGTCCTCTGGCTGAGTGTTAGAGAATCTGCTTGGTATGCAGAAAGTCCCCAGTTCAATCCCTAGCATATTCAGGTAAAAGGATCAGGTGGTAGGTGGCATGGAAGACCTCAGCCCAAGACCCTGGAGAGCTGTGGCCAGTCTGAGTAGGCAGTACCAAGTATGATGGACCAAGGATCTGATTCAGCATAGAGAACCGCTGATGCCAGAATAATGGTGCAATCTTATGCAGAGTTACCCCAGTCTTAAACCCATTGAAACCATGTGCTTAGGCTAGAGCAGCTCTGCATACAATTGCACTGTCAATGTGTTGTTGTCACCAAAGATGTGGTGGCTCTGTGTATGATGTCTGAGCACGGGAAAAGATAAAGGGATAGGGAGTCCTGCAGAACCCTACACTTACCCCTGTCTACTCATTCTGGACTGTGTTTAGTAGTTGAAAGCTTTTTGAAGTGGGAAATAGTTGATTTGGGGTGTGTCGTTGAAAACTGCGAAGTTGTAGAAGTTGCCAGAAGTTGCCAATTCCTGCACAGCAGTCTAAATTTACTGGTCAGTGGATTTAGAGTGGAATAATTCTGCACAGGATTACCCAGTCAGTTTCCTGAGCCCTAATCTTTCAGGTTAACAGATCACTCACTACATGATGGACAAATGGAACATGGATCTTTTACTCAGAATTCTCAAAGGAGAGGCTACAGCTTCCATCCTGCACACTAGGCATAGCCTCTAGTTTTGCACATGTTGTTTGGTGGAAAGAGTTTTTTCCAAGTTAGGTTTCGCATTATTTAAGAACAGCAGCATAAACAAGGTTTGGACACAGTTATGTTAGACCAGTGTTTCTCAGGTTTTGGAGAGCTGGGGCACCATTTTTTTTCCTGGATTAAAATCACAAGCATACTTGCCTATACGCTCCAAAAAGAGAGGGAGGTATTTTCTGCATCAGCACACAGAATGATGGACAAACATCATTCTTGCCAATTTTGGGATAGCCTAGTTAATTACTTCTCAAAGTCCCTACCCTTCTATTTGCTCAGTCAGACAGAATGTAGTAAAAATGAGACTTTTCTTTTTGAGCCACGTGACACTTCAATGGATCTCTCTCTCCTGTCTGCTGTAGTGATATCAGGGAAACCTGATAATCCTTACTGCCTGCCTTGGAGTGATATTATATGCTGGCAGAAAGATAGAAGAATCAATGCTGCTGAATGTGACCATTCTCTTAGGCATTCTCTTTCCCAGCCAGTGGCAGGCTGGGTTCCCCAGCACACAGGTTTGTGAATCACTGAAGTAGCTTAGTTGGAATTGGTTGGGGGAGGCACCATGGCTCAATGGCAGAACATCTGCTTGGCATGCAGAAGGTCCTCCCAGGTCCAATCCCTAGCATCTCTAGTTAAAGATCAGGTAGTAAGTGCTCTGCAAGACCTCTGTCTGAGACCCATGCCAGTCAGAGTAGACAATACTGACTTTGATAGACCAAGGGTCTGACTCAGTATAAGGCAATTTCATGTGTTTGTGTGTATGTGTGTAGAATTATGGGTTGCAGTCTGATTGTGGGACTCTCTGCCAGACCATAAAAACAATAAAAGAGAGAGTCATTTAATTGTAGGAGATTAATCCGACCTCCCATTATATCTAAGTATCTAGTTCTGGCTGAGTTCATTATGTGGAACTGGAAGAATGCTTTAAAAATGAATTACTGCCAGTAGAAAGTGGAAACCAATAAAAGGACTTGGGAAATGGCATTTCAAGGGGCAGGGGGAGCTGGTGGTTGTTTTTACTGTAGACGCTTCTCATATCAATCCTTACCTTGACTTACCTTGACGTTTAATCAGAATTTAACATATGCTTTCCTTTGGAAGTGGCACCAGAAATATGTTTCTCCCTTTCTCCCTTTACCTTGTTGGAACTGTGACTGGAACTGTTGGGCATACACACAAACTCAAGTGATTAAGGTTACAGTCTATCATTCAGACATTACACATTTCCTACTGGAGACACGGCCTTCAATAGTATACCTTTAATGATAAAATTGTGAATACAGATACAGCCTTTAACAATGGCCAAAGCAGGCTGTTCATCCACAGTGTGAGTCTGACTGCATAATGTGTACGTATCAGTGAAGTGAATGCTGGTCCAGATGTCAATCATTCAGTCAGTCAGCTGTCAGTCTTGGCTTGCCCTTATGGTTCAGGAGTGATACTTGTATTTTATTATTTCTGGCATGTATATGTATCTCATTATCCTTCACCATGTTACAAAAAATAACCTTTAATGATCTCCGGAAGTGTTTTATCTACCCCAATATATTACATGGGCTGGGGTGAAAAAAACTACCTCAGTGGCAAAATGCATGGATTTCTGGGATTGTTTTTTTTTTTCTTTTCTTGGGACACTTTTTTAGTTTACAGAAGGCAAACTTTAAGTGGTAACTGGCTATACTTTGGAGACATTGTTTACTTCTGTACAGGTGACAATGTCCTAAAAGGGGTGGGGGAATCTAGAGCTACTTTTCTGTGCATTTTGTCAAAAAAGGAGTGTGGGAATACCCCACAAGTTTTTTTTAAAAGACAGTTGCAGAATTGTTCTGGGCTGGGGAAACTGAGCTGGCAGTAACAGAGGCACAGGTTAATTGATGCTGTTCACAGCTGGCTGTCCCTCATGCCAGCTGAAACTCTCCAGATATGCTGCAGAGTGGGTTTTGTCAGAGAAGCAAGAGATAAAAAGGGAAGATTTGGACTGAATGCAGGGAGAGCACTTGCAAAGTACTGGCATCTCTTTACAGATGTTGCATCTGCCTTCTCCCTTAAATTCATTAGCCTCGACCAGGGGTGTTGAACTCATTTGTTATGAGGGCTGGATCTGACATAAATGAGACTTTGTTGGGCTGGGCCATGTGTGTCATAAAATGTAAAGCCAGGTACCAGAAATGTAAACGTTATAAAGGCCACAGACAAACACAGTTAAAGATATTATTTTTACTTTAAATACAAACATGTGTAAAATATTAACACTCTTGCAATTTCTTGTTAATTTATCTGATGCCCCCATGCTGCCTGGAGTAGGGAGCAAATCCTTTCCCTAGCCTGCTCTCATGCTCAATGCTCTGAGCCTAGGACCCAGGGGAAAACATGAAATGGCTGAGCATTGTGAGCTTTGCAAGACTGTACAACCCCTCTGAAACAAGTACCTGCTTTCCCTTCCAGCCGGGGCTCTGGCAGCCGGTGCACTGATGAAGACCCAAAGAGGTGGGGTGTTTGAAAGTCAAAAGCACAGGCACCAGTGTGCTCAGCACCTCCATCCATAAGCAGCCAGCAGCAATGGGCAAAAAGAGGAACTTCTAAGAGGACATGGCAGATGCGCTACTAGGTGGGTGGGCAGACTCTGACTGATGTCACAAGAGAGGGGGAGGGGCGCATGCCCGAGTCTCTCTCCGAAAAGGCTCCCACAAAGCTGATTAATAATACAACATATGAGGGAGGCAGCAGTGTCAAGATTAAAAGGTGTGCACCTGGCTGGGCAGGAAAGAAACTTCTCTCCCTCTTGCTTGCTGCTTCAGACACCCACCTACCGGGAAGAGACACATAGTTCCACACCTGCTTGCACCTCCCCCTCCCAAACATTTTTTGTTGCCCTGCACTGACTGGAGTAGCTGATTTTTATATTACCTGCTTGCTCTTAACAATGAAGCCACATTTGACTTTTAATTCTGTTCTTTACTGATTAATAACACAACACATGAGAGAGGCAGCTCGCAGGCTGGATTAAAGCTCTGGGTGAGCCAGTTCCAGCCCATGGGCCATACATTTGACACCCCTGGCCTACACAGCCTCCATAGAACACAAGAGTGAATATAAAAAAGAGCAAGAGTCTAGTAGCACTTCAAAGACTAACAAGATTTGTGGCAGGGTATGAGCTTTCATGAGTTATTGCTCACTTCTTCAGAGGGAGTGGTATGCCACAATCTGATTTGCAAAGCCAAAATAGGACCCACAGTAAGGAGGAAATACCAAAAATCAGCAAATACCGTGCTACAGACAATTATAAAATATATCAAATAATTTGTATATATTTTTGTTTTATATTTTTACAATTTATTCACCATATATTATTTATCATATAAGCCTTAATACATAGAAAGAATCATACATCAAAACATCTAAGTATCATCTCTTAATATATCACAAAAGATATTGCACAACACCTTTATTAATATCAGTCCTTCTTAATTATACGAAAGTTTTAAGAGGGAGGACTCCTTTGCAGCAGAGTTTATCTGGGATTGCTGCAGACTGCCCCCACACATACTTCAGAGTGATATCCAAATTAAAAGGACAAGGCATGGGTCTCACACAGAACAAGATCCATACAGCAAAAGCCAGAGCATTACAAACTGCAGAATACTGACCAAGTGGATACTTTTGTAAGGGAGAGCGCGGACACATATATATCCACAGTGGCATATTATTAGCAGCTGTTGCACCACAATAAAATTGCCTTATTGCAAAATTGGTCTTCTAAAGAAGATTGATGGGGAAGCATTTAAAAGCAGGAACATTATTACATTACCATTACGCATCTATTGTTGTTGTTTGATTATTTGAGCTTAACAAAGAAAAGATTAGAAATGTTGGGTTTCCCCCCCCCTTTCCATTTGTTGGTAGAGTTTCAAATAGCTGTCAGGGGTTTTGTTCTGATTTCCTGAAGCTAGATGTATGTTTTACTATCTTTTCTTTTTATTGAATACTGCTATATTTTGCAGTCGAGAAATGTGGGTATTTTGACAGATCTTGGTAGGCAGCCAAAACCTGTGATAGACTCCAGCTTTGCCCCCACCATCAATTCAGGGGAGGGTTTGTAGTATCATCCCTGTCTACCCTGAGCTTCAGAGGCATTCACAGAAAAAAAGAGTTTCAACTCCAAAGCCTAACAGAGTACCAGGGAGTGCTCTTGTCTAACTGCTGAACTTTGTGAAAGGTAGTGGTTCTCTCGAATTAGGCTCAAGAGACACTCAGAAGAAATGTGCCTTCTTGCATCTCTTTGCATGCTTCTACAGTATAATCATATTATTTATTTGCTTCTTTTGTACCATAGTACCCCATTTCTGTCTCTGGATTCAGGACTTTTAAGAAAACAGAACAGTATTCAGAAAGACATTTCTGTGTGGGTGTTTCTTACCTGCTCTGATAGTTTCTCCCTTGAAACAGAAGCAGTAGAAAATAATACTTCTGTCAGCACCATGGACAGAGGAAGGCTCACAGCCATCCCCTGGTGCAGCAAGTTAAGCAATGTTGTTCCAAGACCATTGCAATGAATTGCACATTGTAAGTGAGACTATGGATAGAGCAGTCATATTAGGGGGAGTATTTTCATCCCTCATCACGCACACATTGAAGGAGGAAAACCAGGAAGAATAGCTGTTGCAGGAAGACTTTGAGGACTGAGGAGCAGACACTGAAGATGCCCACCAGTTGTGTGTCTGTGTTCTAATGTGTGTTTTAATGAATTTAGAAAGACACCTTGAGTGCCATATATGGTAGAATGACCTTTCAAAGACAAAAACGTCTTAAAATAAACAAACTGGATGACAACACTGAATCTCAATTAAAAACAACAACTTAGGAATCACTGGCTTGTGGATGCATGCCTTTTGACTTTCTCATTTGAAGGTGCAATCGAGCAACACTATAAACAAAAATTTAAAAGGCTGGAAGAGAGTTGTCACTAATAGTGCATTTCATTTGAACAATTGCACTTTGTAGTACAGAGCACACAGTTTGCGTGCTCACTGATGTTTTTTTGTTTAACAGCACCCCTCAGTTGTGCTGTACAGAGTCCAGAGTAAAGTTCACAGAGCCAGGCTATGTGTTACTCTCACTACATGAGAACAGCACAGTTCTGCCTGTTGAGAATTCTGATGGACCCCCCTCCTACATACAGAGAAAGCCAGAGGGAAATGCACACAGGGAAACTGGCTGCCTTACTTCGTAGTCTCTTGTGGCTAATTGTCATGCCTCCTCCTTCCATCTCCTAGATCCATGAAAGGGAAGCAAATATGTGAAGGAACAAAGGTGGGCATCAGCTTCCCTTCTTCCGGTTCCAATCCCCTCTGGGTTTCTTTGCTTATTGGCAAGGGAGCAATCAGAATTCTCAAGAGGTAGAGCTAGAATGTGGAGAGTATAATGTGTAGATTAAATCTTACATAGCACATTAGTATTGCTGACGCTAAGGAAAGCTGTTCTGGGTGGAAGGCCATTGGGAGGGCATATGGAAATGGTTCTGAGTGGTATGTGTATGATAAATGGAGTAAATAGAATTAATTGTAGCTGATTTTTGTCTTTGTTGTGAAACTATGAGTAGCAAGATTAGTTTTTGTTCATTACATTTGTATCCCATGTGCCTGTTGGTGGGTTTGCTAATCTTCCAGTGATCTCTATCAACCTATGAGCTACGTTAGTCTGAGGAATAGTGCAACCCCACATTTGAGGCCTGATCAGTGGAGCTTAGAGTAACCAACCCCCACCACTCTTGCCATTACAATGCACTAGTATTTATCTAGGGGCATGCCTCTTCCCCACACATGCCCCATGCTCAGCAAATGGATGTTGGCCTAGTTACAGATATCAGTCTTCCTATGTAGCTCACATTCTCTGGGATCAACATAATACTACTATCCCCACAGCCTTCAAATATGATGGGTAGTTATTGTCTTTTAAGAGGCAATTGAGTGCAAAGAGTTTACTTAGGTAGAATAATCCCGCTAGTATATTCAAAGTACACAGTTGATTAATTGCTGTTGTGATTTACAATTTGCCTGTCATACCAAATTCTAATGGCATGTTGATGGTAAGTGTGTAAGTTATGGTTCATTTTGAGCTCCTGCAGTTTGATTTTTATCACTGGTTTATTTCCCCTAAAAACCTACTAACTGAATTGCTTTATTCTAGAGGGAAAAAGAATCTTGCACGCATGATCTTGGAGGGCTGAGATCTTTGTGTTAAATAGATTTGATTTTCCAGGTTAATCCACTTGTGTCCACTGATGCCTTACTGTGTTAAAACATTAGATTTTCTTCAAGGAAGCATATTAAAATATGATATAGACTCTTGTGGAAATAAATGTTTAGTTCAGTGCAATTCAAGTGATGACATTCTTTATATATGCTCCTTATATCTAGGTTTATAAGGTTATGAGGCATGAGATGCATTTAGTAGAGATATCTGCAATATTAGACATGCCATTAAGTTCTGTCTGACAGGCTGGAGTGTTAACCAAACAACCTGAAATTCTGTCTTATTCATCTTTATACCATGTAGGTATGGAGTTGGACCCTATGCATCAACAGTGTAAGGTAATTCCAAAGTGGATTCTTCCTACTTGTCCCCTTTTCCAGCAGCCATCTGTGACCTTTGAGGCTTAAAGGACTTATGTGGATGAAAAGCCCAAACATAGGCACCTACACTTCGGAAGGAACAGCACCCTGCCTCTTCTTTCTGCAGTGAACTGTTGGTGCAAGTAGTCCGTTGATATAACAGACAGAGGAGGGGATTTTGATCAGTTTCTCCTCCTCAGTGCACCCAACCATGCTGGCATGCCTCTCAGCCCATGTGGATACCCTAGCCCTTTCAGAGGCTCACTGTGTCTGTTGGAGGAAGAGGAGGGTGTGAAAGCTGCACTTCTGCCAGCACATTCTGCTAGTCCTGCATAGGGTCCAACTTATGTTAAGACATCTACAGCACAATTCTGTGTACGTTGATTGAGAAATACGTTCGAGAAATACGTTCTGCTGAGTTCAGGGGTGGGGGTCCAAGTGAGTGGAAACACACACATATTTTGAAGGCATCAAACAAGATACAAGAATCTATCTCCCAATTTGTTGTCGTCTAAGACTGTCCCTGAAGCCAGTTCAATCAAAGTTCATCTTGTTTGTTTAAAGGTAAAGGTTCCCTTGCTCGAAAGCCAGTCGAGTCCGACTCTAGGGTTGCGGTGCTCATCTCCGTTTCAAAGCTGAAGAGCCAGCGCTGTCCGAAGACATTTCCGTGGTCATGTGGCCGGTATGACTAAACACCAAGGCACACGGAACGCTGTTACCTTCCCACCGAAGTGGTACCTATTTATCTACTTGCAATTTCTTGCTTTCGAACTGCTAGGTTGGCAGGAGCTGGAGCCAGAGACAGGAGCTCACTCCGTCATGCGGCAACCCGGGTCTTGAACTGCTGAACTACTGACCTTCCACAGCCTGCAGTTCAGCGTCTTAACCACTTGAGCCACCGCAGCTTGTTTGTTTACCAGTCATTCAAATGCATGTCAAAATTTAGTTGAGATCTAACTTCATCCCCCAAATGCCCCTATATAAATCAATGGTGTGACCTAATTTGGAATACTGTATACAGTTCTGGTCATCACACCTTAAAAAGGATATTATAGCTTTGGAAAAAGTGCAGAAAAGGGCAACTCGAATGATAAAAGGGTTGCAACACTTTCCCTATGAGGAAAGGTTAAAGCGCTTAGGGCTCTTTAGCTTGGAGAAATGACGACTGAGGGGTGACATGATTGAGGTTTATAAGATTATGCATGGGAAAGAGCAGGTAGAGAAAGAGATACTTTTCTCCCTTTCTCACAATACAAGAACTCATGGGCACTCCATGAAATTGCTGAGCGGTCAGGTTAGAATGGATAAAAGGAAGTACTTCTTCACCCAAAGAGTGATTAACACATGGAATTCACTGCCACAGGAAGTGGTGGCGGCTACAAGCATGGACGGCTTCAAAAGGGAATTAGATAAGCATATGGAGCAGAGGTCCATCAGTGGCTATTAGCCACAAGGTATAGATAGGGACTCTGGGGCAAGTGATGCTCTGTCATCTTGGTGCTTGGGGGTGTCAACAGTGGGAGGATTTCTAATGTCCTGGCCCCACTGGTGGACCTCCTGATGGCGCTGTTATTTCTGGCTACTGTGTGATACAGAGTGTTGGACTGGATGGGCCTTTGGCCTGATCCAACATTGGCGTCTCTTATGTTCTTATGTTGTTATATTCATTTATCTTCTTGAAATGCATCAAGAATTACGTTTTATAAACTGTAAATAAGAATATCTCAAGGGATCAACTGCATAAAAATTCAAATGCATCCAGATGATGCAATTCCTCTTAAATTGCTTTTAGGAGATAAATTACTTCTGGAGATAAGATTCCTCCAGTAGCCTGACATAATCAAATTCACACAAACCCAATGACACAAAATTTAGGGACTGAGGCCTATTCCTCTTGTGCCCATAAAAAAAGAGTAATGATTGTTTTTAACAAGATTATCAGATCTATTCAGAAGATTACTCTGCAGGAACTATAAACCATATATTAATAGGATGAATTTTAGAAAATTATAAGAAGCAAAGTAAACAGGGTTCAGTGAAATTCCATTAACTTTAAGCTGGAATGCACTCACAGTGTTTTCCCCAAAGGATCAAAGGAATGATATCAACCACTGTAGAGTCATATGTAATACTATGGTCCAGTCATGATGCTCACTGGGCACCTTTGCTCTGAAGCACTTTCTCAGTTTAGTTATTTGTGGGGGTTAGATGAGGAACTCCCACATGTTTGCTGCCTTGAGCTATTTGGAGGAAAGGTACACTTAAACAACAATAACAACAAAACAACAACAATTCACAAGTAACCAGCAATTTAATTCTCCTAGTTCTGCTTCTGCAGAGCCTCTATTCTCCTCAACCGTGCATTAATCTGTTACTCCTCCAATACATTCCATGAGCCAAAGAGTGCATTAAGATCACCTAAGTAATTCCACATGGCCACTTAAACAAAAACTAAACCCCAACATTATTTCAGAGTTTGTACGCAAAATTACCCAACCTTTGAGTGAATGTGGCAGTGTCATCTGCAGCCCAGCTTTCTTTAAAAAGCCCCCCTGCAGAAGCCCAGTAACTGTCCTCTGCACAAACCCTGAGAAAAATTCCAGGGTGACATCATAGCTCTGGCTATGGAGCTGGGTTCTAATGTACATTTTATAGAGCCTGTCCCTAATTGGGGATGGTGAAAAATGATATTTAAAGTCATATCCTCCTCTTTTGCAAAGATCTGCCTGCAGGATATAGTGTTTCTGTGTGCCTTCAGAGGAAGTTTCTCATATATTACAACTTCTTTTATCTGCTGTTACTGGAAATCTACCCATCAGGGGTTTTGCTGGCTGTGAGCCAGTGAACTGGGTTCCTGGAATCCAAATAATTCATGCATTTCTGGGCAATACACAACTCTTCTCAAATAACTGTTTCAAAGTGTAGGGTTGTCACCAGTTTAGCAGTTTACAGTGGATTGGTATGGACTTATAATGGAGTGTGTGTGTGCCGGGAAGGAAAAATGGAAAGACCAATCTTGTTGTTTGACTTTCACTGCAGAAGTGGCTGGAAGGGATGATAGAGCAGACCACCCCTGACATATTTTTTCAGGACAGGTGTTTCCCCTACCAACATTATTATGAAATACAGATGTCTTGAATTTTATGGCCCTGACCTGGATGGCCCAGGCCAGGCCAGTCTTGCCACATCCCATAAACTAAGCAGGGTCAGCCCTGGTTAGTACTTGGATGGGAGACCACCAAGAAAGTCCAGGGTTGCTATATACAGGCAGGCAATGGCAAACCACCTCTGTTCTCATCTCTTGCCTTGAAAACCCAACAAGGTCACCATAAGTCATCTGTGACTTGATGGCATTTCCCACCACCAGGTTTTGTGCCCTTAGAAAATTCCACATGTTACTGAGTGACGTAATCATGGGAAACCTGGTTTCTGCCAATATCCACCGGGGCAGCAACACTTCTCTTTCAGCATGGTTGGTTTCTGCCAATATCCACCAGGGCAGCAACACTTCTCTTTCAGCATGGTGAAAAAAATGCAGCCAACGGTAGCTATCACAGATGACGCTTTGAATTTACCATATAGTCCAATTGAGCAAGTACAAGTACAGTGGTTTATGGTATTGTGTCATAACAATCTAATTGAGAATGCTAGGGAATAGGTTGAATGCTGAGGAGATGAGTAAGTAGAGGCTGGGTAATGCTGGGGAGGATTTCTCCTATTTTTATCCCACTTTTCCTTCAAAGATGATGGTGGTAATAACAATAATAATCTCTCTATATAATAATTCTGTTTTGGTCATGAACTCTCCTGAACATTCCACGCGCTCCCAAATCAGTTCGCTCCCTGATCTGTCACTCAGAAGCTGTCCCTATCCACTGGCTGCGTTGCCTGAGTCTTGCCTCCAATATTCTAAACAGTTTGCTGTTTCTCTCCTCCCAGTAGCTAGTTGGAACACAGAGGTCATCTGCATATGCAGCCTGATTGGTCTTTGCCTCTAACATTCTAAACAGTTTGTTGTTGCAAGTCATTGAATGTGTCCTGAGGTAAAATACATATCCCAATTTCCCCTTAAACAGTCACTGGAGTTGCCAAAATACATATCCCAATCTTCCCTTAAACAGTCACTGGAGTTGCCAATCTCCCTGTGGGGCCTGGAGATCTCCCAGAAATCACCGTGTTCCCCAGCCATAGCACATCATTTCCCCTACAGAAAATTTCCCAGCTATTACAATGGCTGCTTTGGGCAGTGGACCCTATGGCATTATACCCTGCTGAAGTCCCTCCGCACCCCAAACCCTGCTCTCCCCAGGCTCTATCCCTCAAATCTACAGGTATGGCCCTCCATTTAGTATTGCCAGCCTCCAGGCAGCACCTGGAAACCTCCAAGATCAGTTCTCCTGGAGAGAATGGCTGCTTTAGGCAATGGACTCTATGGAATTTCACCCTACTCGGTCCCTCCGCACCCCAAACCCTGCCCTCCCCAGGCTCTACTCCTCAAATATACAGGTAGTTCCCAATCCAGAGTTGGCAACCCTGTAACTGGCTATGGAACCACTTTCCAGACCCTTGGAACTCAGAAGACATGGCATAGGAGGATGCGCTTTTCTACCTTAGCTGCCACTGCATAACCCCAAATCAACATAAGTCAGGGGTGGAGGGAACCATACCTGGTCCTCCTATACTACTCACTTGGGGCTGCAAAATGACTTGAGACAGCACTAAGCAGAAGGAAAGAAACATGGCTTGCCTCCCTCTATTTTCCCCTTCCCTCTGCCGCCCCACCAGCCACAGTCAGGACACTCACCTGGAGCTTCCTTCTAGAGCTCGTTGTATTTCTTCCCACAACGGCCCTTACACCTAGTAGTAGTGGTAGTGGTAGTGGTAGTAGTAGTAGTAGTTTTGTCATATGGCATTGTGTGTAGTATAATAAAGAGATCCTAAGATTGTCTGACAGCTAGAAGTTCTAGCTCTTTAGATAGACAAAAGAGCTAGACATTATTTTTATTGAGGGAAGAGATTTTCAGAGGTGGTTTGCTACTGCCTGCCTTTGTGTCATGACCCTGGTATTCCTTATAGGTCAGCCATCCAAGTACCAGCCAAAGCCCACCCCTCAATTTTATCACAGCAACTATTCTTTATAACAGAATGGGGATTCCAGTATCCTGCATTCTTGACTTGTTATCTCTGTAAGCAGGAATTCAGGCACTGTGTACCTTTAGAGGAAGTTTTTTCTGTTGCTGGTAGAGGGCTCCAAAATGCTTATTTCATTTATCTAAAACATTTTTATGCCACCTTTCCACCCAGCTTAGGCTTCTCAAGGTGGCTAACAATCAAAAACATTAAAACAAGCTTTATAATACATAGTACAACATCTAAACAAAACCCATACACAATTAAAACACATACACAGGAAGGAGGGTTAGTGAGAGAATGTCAAAATGGATAAATCTTCATCTGCTGGTGGAAGACTATAACAGAGGAGAACAGATGGATGTCCCTGGGGATGAATTCCATAATAATGCCTAGTCTGCCACCAATTATCTTCTTTCAAAAAAAAAAAAATAGGGGGGACCAAATTGGAACCTGACCATCAGGTCTACTCCCCCCCCCCCGATGTATAGCTGGCCAAGTGGGGTGGACTGTGGAAAGCAGTATGTGAGCTGCCTGGCTGACCAATGCCGGGCATAACTGCCCAAAGTCTTCTGCCCCCATTCCTCCACCCAGACACAATAAATGCCGCAGGTTAAGGCTGCAAGCCAGACCTTTTCAGTTTCTGCTTAGGGTGATAATAAATTTACATAACGCTCTTTGGGAAAGAATGCTGGACTCTGCTAATGAAAAAGGGGGGGGGAAATCTGGCCACGTGAATAATGGTGTCTTAGATTCTACTGTTCTGGTTTTCTCTGTTTTGTCATCTTCCTTTGTGTTTGTTTTTCTTTATTATTATTATTCTTCCTTTGTTCCCACCGTTGTATTCAGATGACCTGGCTGCACAGCCATAACCAACCTATGAGGTGTCAGGGTGAAATAACATATGGTTGACTGAGGGCAGTCAAATAACACAGTCAAGTGTGGGTATTTCGGATCTCCCTATTCCTATACTCCGCAGTCCTGTGATTGGTTGTAGAAGATGATGTACAATTAAGCCAATTGTGTGCTTGAAAGACACATCACAGTTGTTGATAATGGCATATGCATTATCATGTGCATCAATGATTTGCATCTGTTCTTTTGGATAATAATACAAAATGTCATGTGCAAAAATGATTTGGAGGTGCATGAAGAAAACCGCATGCTGCTTTTTAGGCATAAATGTTATGAAAATGTGATGCAGGCATACTGGAAGGTAGGAACGTCTGTGACCATGACGGCAAATTTTATAAACCCCTTGCTGCCAAACAAGACATGTTCTTAAATACTTTGAACAAGGATGGGTTATTTAATTGATGCATAAGAAAGATGCATCACATTTGTCTGCAATGAGGATACATATGTCTGTTTGATTCAAGGCACCGCAAAATTCTTCGTTTAAGCCTATGCTTTCTGCACTTTGGGAACATTAAAAGAAAAATCTGTACCCTGAGGAATCTGTTGCTCTTTTGCTATACTGAGAGCAGTACGTTGAAGACACTATAGCCAGAAACAAAGCCACACTACTTTTCTAAATATAGGATGACCCCAAGGCTATATTCCCTGATCAAACCCTCACCATTTAGCATTGCAAAAGAGAATTTATATACTGTTCCTATTTTTATAGAGACTATACTAATTACAGTACAGGTCAGAATAAAGAATGGTGTGCTACTGGTTAATTAGAATGTTAAAGCTTTGCAGCGAGAGAAGCCAAATGTATTTTTAATGTTATAGTTCAGGAGAAATTGAGATAATTAAAACAACTATGTATATTTAGAGGGCCATTTCTGCGATGCTAAAAGGAGGTTATAATGTTTTCAATTTGTTATCCAGCTGGGTTAAAAATAAAGACATCAAAAAGAAGTAACAGATAAAATACTAGTAAATCACACATTTAAAGGGCAGAAGGCATCGTTATAGTAATACAAGTTTGAATGGGTTATCATATCGGCACATGTCCTAGTGTTGGTTCTAGACGTGCTATGATTCTTCACACTGAAAGGCAGCAAAAAGAACCAAGAACCAGTCCAGTGAGCGCATGGTCCATGACCATATTTGGCAGGCCCATAGCTCCCAGGGGCCCTGGGGGGCTAAGCCCCCTCACGATTGTGCTGTGCCCTCTTCTCTCGGTTCCCCTCCCCCAGGAGGTGGAGGGAGCCCTGGAGCTGGTTCTGGGCATGCTGCTCTTGGTTGCTGCCAGGAGCCGCCTCTGCCCATAATCAATCATACACTCAGCCCCACCTCCCACAGATGAGTGATGACAGCATCAGTCACTGGTGTACCTGCAGCTGCCCTCACTTTCCTGAGAAAAGGAATGAGGAACAGTGCTAATCAACCTTGGCAGCCAAGCCTCCATTACAAGGCATGGGTGGGTAACCAAATGCAGGGGCTGACTACATCTGAGGTTATCAGATTACTTAGTGCAAGCAACAGAGCTTGCAGAGTTTCCTCCACAAAATCCGGGTTTTTGGGAGGCTGCGGGCTGCTGCCAGACCCTTCCGAGTAATTGAGCCCTGAAAAGATGAGACTTGTGAGAAAGAGGCAAACAAGCGATTGCCCGTTGGATGCCTTGGGAGTATCCTGCAATGCTTTGAGTATTGATGTTATTGTAACAGGCATTCCT
>NW_015169842.1:0-18105 GCF_001447785.1 Gekko japonicus | reverse complement strand
GTGACTATCAAAGCACAGCATGTTGGTCCTGCCAGAATAATTTCTATGAGACATGTATTGGGGCGGGGGGCGGGGGAGAAAGTGGTGCAACTTTCCTTCTCTTTCAGGCAGATTGGGGTGGGAGGGAGGATAGGAGCCCTGACGTGCACGCATGCCAGCTCACCACTCCCCGCCACATCCCCTCCATCTGCCGTGCGCTGCTCACTTTCCATGCTGTCAGGTGCTTCCATTCTTTTTTCTCCCCCGCCCCTCCTCCATCCAGTGCCCCCTCCATCCAGTGCCCCCCCACCAAAAATTGTCTAGCTATGGGGCTGCTTCTCAGAATGATAGGGGCTCATCAAGGTCACCTGTTTCCTAATCCTTTTCACTGGAGCTGCCAGGGATTGAACCAGGGACCTTCTGCATGCGAAGCAGATGCTCTACCACTGAGCTATGGCCTCTTCCTGTGGCATCTTAAAAAAAAAAATAGTGGCATAAGCTTTTGCAATCAGTTTTGTTAGATCAGTGATTTGGTCTCTTAAATAGAGTGGTATTTACATACTGGATATAGAGTTGGGGTTTGGAGGAGATACATTTTACCAAGTGGAAATAAAGACATAAGTAATGCAAGGAATAGTAGCAATAGAGTCGTGTTACTATGCAGAGCTCAGATGGATACAGAAACCACTTTATGGATTTAACCCACGAAAACGTATGCCATAACTAGCCTGATACCCATGCTTCACTATGGTATTTAAGTTCCATAAATCCAGTTATAATACTGATGATGTGAAGTTTGAAATGTAACATTTGTTGTAGGAATTCTAATAGAGAAGATTGTAGTGTAAAAACTGGAGTGAGACACATTTATTTTTTCTCTCTGCTGAAGGATCCCTCTGTAGACCTTGGCGATTCTGCCCTCAGGTGCTAGGATCACTAGGCTGCTTGGTGAGCTCACTCTGGAGTAGGCCACATAGAACTGTCCATGTGAGAAGCAGTTGTCTGTTAAGTCAATTCCTGCCACCTTCAGTGTCTGGCCTTGGGACTTATTGATAGTCATAGCAAAGCAGACCTTGAGGGGAACTGCAGCCTCTTGAACTTGAAGGGGTTTTCTGATGGTATGAGTGGTATGAACACCAACTCTCCCTGAGCACTGCCAGTGAGCAGTGTGGCCTCGATGGGCTGGGAAGCCAGGAGGGTTGAGGTGTAGGAGGGGTAGCATGTCTGAAGGCATCGGGGAGGCTGGGCCAGCAGGATTGCTAAGGTGATGCTGCTTGGACAGCCTCCCCAATGGCTTTCAACATGCTGTCCCTGCTTCTGCATCTGACAAACAACCACCTGTCAGTTGGAGGAGGGGTAGGTGGGAGTATTGGGGAGGCTGGGCCAGCAGCAGCAGCACTAAGGCAGTCCTGCTGAGCAAGCCTCCTAAGTATCCTACCCCCTCTCCTATACCTGACAGGCAGCTGCTTGTACAGTGTAGGAGGGGAAGGGTATAGGATATTGTGAACCATTGTGGAGGCTGGGCCGGCAGGATCACTAAGGGGCAGGTTCCTGCTGGGGCGGGCTTCCTGATGGCTTTAAGCACCCTGCACCTGCTGCTACACCTGACAGACAGCTGCCTATCAGGTATAGGAGGTGGGGGAGTGTATTTGAAGCCATTGGGGAGGTTAGGCCAGCAGCATTGCTGCACTTCACAGGTAGTTGGCCATTCCTGAGTTCCTTAATGGTCATTAGCTGTCTGCAGTCTCCTGTAACTGTTTTTTTTTTACCTCAGAACACTGAGCTATGCAGCTGACCAATCAGATAGTGAGGGGTGCAAGGAGGCAGCAGCCTGGCAGCCACATAGGAAACAATGGGGGAGCACATTTTATCCCTTTTGACCACTTAGGGGTCAGATTTCTAAAAATCCCTCCTTAGTGAGCATCTATGTCATGGTAGGAGTGCTCACCCCAATTTTTTTTTTTAAATCCCCGGAGGGATATTTTTTTATTTTGCAAATACTACAAAAACTACAAAGAAATATTAGGGTAGGGACTACAACTAAGGATAAAGGAAAGCAAATCACACTAAACTAAAACCCCAAGAAGAAGAGATCTTTTCACTGTTAGTAAAAATGTTAGTACAATTAGTTTTAATATCACAATATACTTGTAGAGTTCTTGCTTATAACACTTCATTATTTACATGTTATTTTTTTAGTTGTTATGAGAGAAGTCTCTGATCATCTTCTTATTCTTCACTTCAAAAGGCCATTTTCCAAGTCCTTCTGCCTTTACTTCGGCTTTCTGTCTCTAAAATCGTATACCACTCTGGCAGGTCCAGCACCCTTTTCTGCCGCAGAATCCTCATCCATTCCCGAGGTAGCAGAGTCACTAGACTTCGTTTCTTCCTCTTTGGACTCTTCGTCTGTCCCCAGCTGACGTCTCAAAAATTCTTTAGCTTTAAAAGTGGAGTCTATCTTCTCTCTTCTATCATTGATCTTAAAGATGACACCCTCCAGAATCACCCAACTGTACGATATCCCATTAGTTTGAAGAAAAGAAATTAAGTCCTTATAATTTTTCCTCTTTTGTCTAATTTCAAATGGAATGTCCTTTAAGGTTTTGATGGTTACATTTCCCATTTTCAGTGGAGTTGCTGAAGTTGCTTTTAAAATGGCATCTCTGGTTTGTCTTCTTAAGAATCTAACCACTATTTCTCCAGGTAGGTTATTTTTTAATGTAATTGGAGTATGCCCTATAGACTGACTCGATTTCATTTACCAATTCATCCGCTGTTAAACCTACTACTGGAGCGATGATCTCACCAAGCACCCTCTTCAAGTCTTGCCGATCCATTTCAGGAACCCTCTGATATCTGAGAATCATGTTAGCTTTTTCCATCTGTAGCTGCAAAACTCGATTCTCTTGGCAATTCTGCTTCGTTTCCACCTCTCCCAACCTCACACACGGGAGCGCTTCTACCCTTGCACGGCAGCCCGGCTTCACGTATGCACGCCTCTCCCGCTTCCTCAGCCCTGAAGAGGCCTCCCCCGCGAGTATCGCGGGTCCCTCTTCTTGTATAGATATATTTGCTACTTTGTTCCTCCTGAATTGTCAGAAGACTAGAGAACTCAACTACCTGAAATATTAGCATTCTTAAAAAAAATTTAAATCACTTCTAACCCTTATTGTTTAAAAAGGGCATTAAATTATGCAAAAATATGTGCCACTGTGACATGCATTTCCTACAATAATTTGAGTTTGCTGCGGATTTAAGTCTCAGTTGTGACTGAATTCAGATTATTTTAAGGTAGGTACTGCACTTTTAAATTTATTTATTGATGTATTTATTTGTTTTGGTGTTCTGCACACTTGGCCCTGCTCATGCCAGAGAATGTTGGAGCCCACTTTTTTTAAAAAAAGCACTATGTATATAAGCATGCAAACAGCAGAAAATCACTAAAGCTAGCACAACAAGAGAACAGACCAAAGCCACAGAATCTCTTTTCATGCCTGTGCCCACAAACTTACCTTGCATGCATTGCAAGATCAAATATTAGGTGTAGTATTGTGCTCTTTTCTCTATTCTCAGACATTTCTCAGAGATAACAATTTTCCTGTAGAGTCACTGTGCAGTTCCTTAGAAATGTATGTGACTGGGTGGCCCTTTTAATTTTGCCTAGCCTTTCAGATGTCAAAGTATTATCTGGAAGAATTCCCTGCACATTCCTACGATTGTGTGATGAAATCACAGCATATAAAATAGGTAGAGGGAGTGCAGCATATATCCCCATGATAACACTAGAAGGGCAAAACTCCATTTTCTGTCAACCAAACATTGTTTGGTGAAAGCAATATTGCTTGGCTGCTGCTTTTAGCAGTAAAATGGCTTCACTGAAGATCCATAATGTCCAGTCCATGAGTTATCTTCTGTTTCTCAAACTCTGTTCTCTGTACTTTCACTGGCAGTGACCAGAGACAGTGACTAGAGAAGGGACTTTTTTTAATGGTGGCACTTCAACATTGAAATGCCATCCTCTTTGAAGCTAGCCTGATGCCTACCTCACTGTCAGTTTGGGGTAGTGGTTAAATGCACAGACTCTAATCTGGGAGAACTGGGTTTGATTCCCCACTCCTCCACCTGCACCTGCTGGATGACCTTGGGCAAACCATAGTTCTGGCACAGCTGTTCTTGAAAAAGAACAGTTTCTGTCAGAGCTCTCTCAGCCCCACCCCACCTCACAGGGTGTCTGTTGTGGGGAGGGGAAGGGAAAGGAGTTTGTAAGCAGCTCTGAGGCTCCAAGTGAAGGGCGGGGTATAAATCCAATCTCCTCCTCCTCCTCCTCCTCCTCCTTATTCCAATCCAAAATATTTCTTTTTAGCCAAAGTTTTAACTAAGGGCTTTTATTAAATCTTGTCTATTTTGTTTTGTTTTATGGCCTGCTTCTAGCCTGTGGATGTTTTTTAGATATTTCTAGTCTGTTCAGTGTTAGCTTTTTACTATCTAAATACTTCTGGCTAGTTTTAAATGGGAAGCCAGTTTGGTGTAGTGGTTAAGAGCACAAACTGTAATCTGAGCGAACCGGGTTTGATTCCCCACTCCTCCACATGCAGCTGCTGGTGTGACCTTGGGTCAGTCACAAGTTCTAGAGTTTCATGGAAAAAACTGAAAAACAAAGAAGAGAATATCTAGGTCAAGTTAAATTAATAAAGCTAGTGACAATTGCACTGTTGAGAACTAAAAATAACTAAAATGCATTTTGTCTTGGTGGAATAACAGACTTAAAAAATTTAATGGAATTAGAGATTTATAAAATTCACAGCTCCAAAAAGCCTAAATTCAGTTGCTTTCCTTTTCTGTCTATGAAGACATCGTGGACTAGTTAGCAATGGTTTATTCATTTCTCCTGTGAACTCAGCCAGCGTATCACTGAGACATGTCATAACCGGTTGTTCACGCAGTTGCACAAATGTCTAAGTCAGATGTGCAACCTCTGTAATGGCTTCATTCATAGCACGGAAGCCAGTTTTTGTCCTCAGCTTGAATGATAAAGTGGAAATATTTTAAGAACTAGCCTGACATACTCCATTAATTTGGAGGTGCTTTTTTTGGCTGGTGAGTGATTTCTGTGTCAACATGGCAGCAGCAACAGGAGAAAAGACTGGAATGGATTAGATTATGCCATGGTGAAAGGTTATACACATGCATATCAATAATTTAGAAATGGGGTTAGGGTTTTTTAAAAAAAAATGAAAATGACACTGTATTTCAACACAGAATTACTGTAATTTTAGCTTTGAACATCTAAAAATGAAGGAAAGCAAACAATTTTATATTGTTGGCAGCTTTTTAAAATTGGGAACATTCAGGTATGCCTGTCTCATTCTGAGTTGCACCTCATGTTGTTTATAATTAAACATCTAAAATCAATGTCTGAATGACTTTTTAACCCAGAGTAATAGCAGTGGCTATTCCTAAAGAATCCTGGGGATAGTGGTTTAAAAAAAACTTCCCAATGGCATGTATCTTTATATATGACAGGGTGGACGTATGGCAGACTGTATTTCTTTTCAGATGGCCTAACCTGCAGTTGGTCCCCATTGGGAAGGAAGGGGGGGGGATAAAGTAGATAAGAAACTAACATGGGCAGCTGAGTAAATAGTAAAACCTGTGAGGAAGATCTGGTGTCCCCTGTTTTAAAATAAGGATCACAGCTGACAGGGTTGGGAGATAGGGTTGTAAAGTTGCCACCACCACCCCGTGGAGGCAGGGAGCCCCTGCCACCAGGCCACATACCCCACTGCCAATCAGCTGGCTGGCAGGGGAATTTACCAGGAAAACAAGGAAGGCCCAGCCCCTGTTGCCAGTGTCACACAGGAAGTGATATCACCATGCCAGCAACATCCAGGTGGCACTCTGGTATTTGGACAAAAATGGTAGAAGCCATTTTTACCATAGAATTTTTGTCCAAATACCAGAGCATCACAGCGACATCGTAGCATGATGATGTCACTTTCTGTGCAATGCCTGCAATGTGGCCTGGGCCTTCCTCTTTCTCCTTGTAATGACCTATCTGATGAATAACACTTCCCAGACGTTGGGGAATATGCTGGCTGATCTATATGATACTGAAAAAGCTACCATCCAGAATAGAATGGCTATAAACTACCTGCTGCTCAAGGCAGGACATAACTGCACTGAATTTGAGGACATATGTTGTTTGAACCTGAGTAATCATTCAGCCTCCATTCAACGAAACATCAAGCATATCTAAAATATTTCAAAAGAAATTATACTTTCTCATGGGTGGGGGGAATTGGTTTGAGAGTTGGTTCACTGGTTTGGGATCTATTGTTTATATTGTTTTAACGTTTGTTCTGGTGAAAATTTTACTGATTTATGGAATTAGTCTCTACATACAGTGTACCCTCACCATAATAGCTTGTTGTGCTTTTGCAGTTTCCATAACCCCCAGTTCAAGAGCTAAACAAATGATAATGGTTGCCAAATATTGGGCTGAGTATCCTGATTACTCAGGATCTAAAGGGCAGATAAGCAAATGTAATCACTGACAATACATGAGAGACCAATAGTAAGGTTTTAAGTCAAATGATGCTTGTATTATGTTAACTGCTTGGTAAATCTCCCGCCACGGATCCCATTGGTTCCCCAGAGGAGGGACTAGGATCCTAGTCCCCACTGTTGTTCGGACTGAAGCTAGGGCCTATGCGCTGACCTCCGGTGGCGGTCCGCGGACACTACAAGAGGCAGGTCCAGAAGCCACTGGTGGTTGGGTCTGGCCAAGGAGTGCACCTGTGAAGAGCTTGTGGGCTAAGAGCAGCTACCAGTCCAGTGGCCAAACCGACTGAGAGAAGGGCTGCCAGCTTTCACTTAAGAAATTGCTGGAGATTTCCGTCCAATCAGAGTCTGGAGAGGGAGCTTGTCAGGGATGTGATGTCACTCTAGGTTTTCTGTTTCTACCAGGCTCTATGATTTCTATAAAACCCACCCTCCAAAGATGCCATTTCCTCCAGGGGAGCTGATCTCTGTAGTTTGGAGAGCAGTTGTAATTCTGGGAGAACTCCAGGGAAAGACCCCTAATTTGAAATCTTTCAGGCTATTACCAGCCATGGTAGCAAACAATACTGAGCTACATGGGACCATTGATGTGACTCAGTATGTCCACTTCCTCAATTGGCCACATGGCTGCAGCATTGTTAGATAGTGTGACGACCTCTTCTCTTAGGAGGTCTGGGTTTGCTTTAAAAGTGTTCTTATGTTTTATTTTACTTTAGGTAATCTGGCTGCCACCAGGAAATTTTAGGCTTTCCAAACCTTTATACTTTCTTCGTCTGGTTTTGGTATTGTGACCCAGGGTCTGGGCTTTCTAGGAACTATGTGTTTCCTGAGGAAAAATGGATCAGGCTTCTGGGGTAAACTTAAATAAAAAGGATTTATTTGAAGAACAAAGTAAGAAGTTGTTTAAACTGTAACTGTTTTGGAAATAGGTATTTGTAAGTACTTTAGGTCAAATGTATCACACTCTTTGTTACTTTGACTCTTTTTAAGAACTGTAGATTCACTTTACAGATATAAGCTCCTTTCTCTCTCACACTGTCATGGCACAGCACTTTCAGTTATCTCTCAGGGATTTATGCATATACTTTGTAACACTCTTTCATATAATGAACTAACTCGTCCTACACAGGGATGGGTCTCTCCTCTCTTACACAGAACTTAACCGTCTGCTTAACACAGAGACCTTTACTCTTATATTCCACACAGGAAAACTTCTCTCACAGAGACCTCAGGACAAAACTGCTTAACTAACTTCCACTGTCTGCATCAACTGTCATATATCCAACAGTCACCCCTGATAGACATTCCAATCATCCACACAGCATCCATTCCAAAACCCCTCCCCCTCTCTCTGTCACTCACCAATCACACCACTTGCCTGTTTCAACCACACTAGACTTTCACACAGCAATGTAAACCAAACTTTTAAAGACACACACACAAATAAACATGAAATCGTTACAGATAGAAATAACATTTTTCGCTCTAAATGGAAAATGACAGATATTAGCAGCATCCATGCTAGGAAAGACATTGTCTCATGTTGATGGTCTGTTGATGGGCTGGGGGTTTAGAGAGGAAGTATTTGTGAATTTCCTGCATTGTGCAGGGGGTTGGACTAGATGACCCTGGATGTCCCTTCCAGCTCTATGATTCCATGATTCTCACTGCATAGCCAATATTAGTATGCTGATCTTATGTTATCTTATCAATGCCCCACCATCAGCATGGGTGGTCTAAGCCACAGATCATTTGGGGCAGCTGCCCCAGGCCTGGGAGGGGACACAGCTCTGCTCCTCCAATGAAGGAGGAAAGAAGAGGAAAAGCAGGCAGGCTCCTGCCGCCTCTCATAACCCACCCCATCTGGCTCTTGAGTAGCCACTGGCTGGACAGCAGCTGTGTGCACCTGCCAGCTGTTGACAGGAGAGTGGCTGCTGATGTCATCTGGTCACCTTGCATAGAAAGAGGGTCACCCCTAGCTTAAGCCTAGGGTGGCCCTGGAGGGCTGGTGGTGGAGGGATCGATTCTGAGACCCCGTCCTGGACTTCGGCCGAGAGCCCCAGAATCACTAAGATTGCCCCTGCCCATCAGGTGCCTGGAGCTCTGGAACTGGCTCTGAAACTGCATATGCATGTTACTTACGTCCATTCTCCGTGTTTCTCTCCCCCCTCTAAAATGTTTGTGTGGGAGTCTACTTAAGTTGCTAACGTAACTTTAGTGACAAGGTGACAAATCAGCCCTGACACAGACATCAGGAAAATTACCACAGGAGCTTATAGAAAGAGAAAGAAAACTGCAGTGTAAAAGATTCAATTTCCTGGCTCCTGAAGGATCTTGGTAGGTTGAAGCCAATCTATTTTTGCTGAATTGTATGTATTCCCAAAGCCTGCCAGATGCTGGAATGAACAAGCAAGCAAGAGGCCGTCCCCTGAGATAAAAAGTTCTTAATACAGAAGGGAGGAATGTGCCAGCAGTAGACACTGAAGAAAATAGAAGTTGGTACTGCAGCTGTGACGGGTGTATGTGTGTGTTTATGCTTCTTAGATACATGTACCAACAAGAGCATTGCGAAAAGATAGGTTTACTTTCTTATACTTAGTTGGCAAATTCTTAAGCACATTAGTGGCTTAAAATCGGAATGACACAAATGTTAATTTTTCTGGTCTCTGCAACAGTTCTGAATGAAAGGAAGTGACTAATAGTATTGAATTTTTAAAAATAATAATTCCATTAGCTCAGTCTCTCAATTAATTGACCAGGGAGGTGCTTACCCAGCTCCTGTTCTGTTCCACCCCTGTTCCGCTCCACTTCTGCTGACCGTCTTGATATTTGGATGTGAGAAGTTGAGTGCAATGAGCAAACTGGAAGTGCAATTTGGCCTTCTTGGCTCCTTGAGGGAGTGCAGCTGCTGCTGCTCACTTGAGGTAAACTAGCGAACAGCATATTACACGGGTGCACGGAGGTGTCTTCTCTAAAGTCTGCTTTTGCATACTTAGTGATAGGGGTTTTTTTTAACCATCACTAGCAGTGCAATCCTATGTAGGTTTTTTTTTTTTTGGTTTTTAACATTTTAAATATTTGTTTTTTAATTGTTTTTCACACATTTTACATATTATCTTTTAACCATACTTTTCATAATAATTTTTAACCCTCCCCCCAACCCCCCCATGCTATTCCGGTGTTTTAGTACTATATTCCCAGCCACAGGCACAAAGTATGAATCTGCAATCCTATGTAGTTCTGCCAGTCTAAGTCCATTGACTTTGGTGGACTTAGGCTGGAGTAACTCAGCATGGCATAGGGTTGCCAAGTGGCACTTACCTCCTCTGCGGTGGACTCCCGGGTGGCTCCCGGCGCGCGCTGCATGCATGTCACTAGGAAGTGACGTTATGACGCTGGGCATGCTGGGGGCGGGACCACGACCATACAAGGGGAAACCATAGAGTTTTCCCTTGTATGGCCGTAGCCCCACCCCCAGTGTGCCCGGCGTGCCCACGTCACTTCCTGGTGACGCACACGTCAGGGAGGAGTTCCCCCGGGGCCTGATCCGGCGCCACGGGGAACGGGCCTCTGGGGCGGGGGTTTCCCCGCCCCCCGGGGGGACTTGGGATCCCTAGCATGGAATCACATTGATAGTCTGAAAATGAATTTGTGGATTTTTAAAAACCTATTTGTGGGAACTCGTTTATTATTCTTAAATGTCAGGGTAAGGAAATGCAAAATGAGGCTGTGCATATCACAGCAACTCTTCATGTAATATTCAGATCAGAATACCACAGCAGGTTAGGGTTTCCAACCTCCAGCTATTATACCTCCTCTCTCTCGCTATTACAATTGATCTCCGGGTGACCAAAATCAGTTTCCCTGGAGAAAATGGCTGCTTTGTATAATGGATTCAATAGCATTATATCCTGATGAAGTCCCTCCCCTCCCCAAATCCTGCCCTCTCCAGGCTCCACCCCCCAAATCTCTAGGCATTTCCCAACTCAGAGCTGGCAGTCCTACAACAGGTACAGATATAAAGTCCTAGAGATCACACAGGCACCATAAAAATAGTAGCAGTTTTCATCATACTGCATAGAAAGAGTAACCACTAAAACAGAGTTAAAGAATAGGCCTTTTGCACCTATTTCAACTCTTCCTTTCAGTGCCGTTAATTAAATCCAAAAATATTCTTTCTCAAGGGTGAAGTGTCAGTCTCACCACTGAACACAGTCAATTTAGAAGGGAAACCTCATCAACAATTCTTTTTATCTATTGCACTGTAGAAGTGACCTGCTTTCACAACTTCAAGGTTCATGGAATGTCTCGTAATATTTATCTATTGATATTTAAACTTATGACCTGGTTTTCTAAGATGTGGTCCTCAAAGCAGCTCACAAATATTTAATAAAAGCCCACAAAAATAATTTCTCTAGGCAGTTCCAGGCAAGTGGGAGGTGCATCAGAAATGGATTCTGTGTAAGCCATCTTCTGTCTGTGTAAATCCTTTTTTATTTGTTGAATAAATTATTTCATAGCATCTTTTGTGGTTCTCTTCACCCCTTCTTCCCCTTTTCCGTAAGTGTTTCAGGACAGGTTGAAGGAACAAACTCTGACAACCTTGACTGTTTCAAAGGCAGTACTCTCTCTCTCATATTTCTGTCTAGATTGAGACAGGAATCCGTAATAAGGGAACTTGAGTGGTGTGGCTGTCTGTGGAGCAAATAAGGGGTCTCTGCCCTTTTGTCTTTTCTAGACTATCTGAAATATGGATTAACAAATCATCAAATTAGTCCTCTACTGTTTGATATGGTGAAAACTTCATTAAATTCTTGTGAACACATCTTATAACAATGTCTGTCTCTGGGATGTTTACCTGGACCACTATAATGGAATTTCAGTCAGACATTAAATCTACTCTAACTCCTTTTACCTGCAGGCCTAATAATGAAACTATCCAAGCTCCCATGATGATAACCAGCTCCACTCCCCCATCACCTCAGGGAAGCATGGCATCATCAAATTGTTTCTGCCCCTTTTGTTTTCCAAAGAAAGTTAATAATCTAATTTTCTGGAGCACCCAATTTATTTTTCAATTTTCTCACTCTGTCTTCACCTTGCTTATCTGATACCTCAGTATTTTTATCAATATGGCTTTCTGACCTACTGATTTCAGATAAAAATATTTATTTTAGCCTTTTTAGTGTAAATGTAGATGTTGTATCCTTGCTTTTGTTTGTTTCTTTTCAGTCAGACTTCTAATCAAATTGAGCAACTATTTTATCGGAAAAAATCAATTGGGATTTCATTTGCGCATCCATATTTTCCTCCTACCATTAGTAAATTTAAACTCAATTAAATAAAACAATCTAACACAATTCATAATATGATCCATCAATCATTCACCAACATTTGAACTACTGTTCAGTTAGCACAAAAGTTGCCAATTAATTCAGCTCATGCTTAATTAATCAGATTTAACCAAGGCAGCAACTGTCAATTTATGCAGAAATCCAGGCAACCTGTTTTATACACACAAAAAGTAGTTACAGAGAAAGATATTGTATTGCCATTAATCCATGGCTGAAAATAAAAGCGTAGAAACCAAATGAACTAAAACCCAGTGTTTCAATATATCTTTGCCTTGGAATTATCTGGGACCATCCTTTAATCTGCTGCTGCTGCCTCTCTGTCCTTGCTAAATTCTGGGTAATTGAGGGGTATTTCCTAACAATCCAGTCAGCCTAAATGTGGCTATTAATTGAAAATAGGTTTGCTGTCAAGAGCAAAGGCAATATAGTCCCTCCGACTCCCTAATATAGTCATAGAATGGAGAGAAAGGTATATCCCTGTAAGCAAACAACCCATAGTTTTTCTTTCTCTGTTCTCATGGAACTATTCACTCTGCAGTCCATTCCAACGGGAATGATGTAGTTAAAGAGTTTCCCTTGTCTTACTGCATTGGCTAGGAGGTTGATGGGCTATTTCTGTTTGCAGGATTCAACTAGGATTAGACTAGGAGTGGAAGCACTCAAGATTCTTTAATGTTCTTTCAGGAAAGATGTGAAAGAAATCAGTGAGACATGTTTGGAGTGTTAACTATGTGTTATATGCCAGTGTATCCAACCCTTAAAAATGTTTTTTCCAGTATGCAAGCTCAACTATGTTGTGACAATAGTGGGTTCCTTCTGCATGATGTGAGATTCTCAAGTTTTGCCAGTAGTATAAAAAAGGTGACACTGCTATGGTTCCCAAACCACTCGTGTAATGTACAGGGACACAAAGTGACTTAATTCTTCTCTTTGCTAACTTTCCTAGATGCTGCCCAGAATAGCTGCATATTATGATTTGGTTAGGGTTGCCATCTTCCAGATAGGGCCTGGAGATATCCCAAAATTACAACTCATCTCCAGACTGAAGAGATCAGTTCCTCTGGAGAAAATTGCTGTTTTGGAGAGTGGAATCTGTGGTATTATATCCTGCTGAGGTCCCTTCCCTCGCTAAACCCTGCTCTCCGTAGGCTGCACCTCCCAATCTCCAGGAATTTCCCAACCTGCTTATCAAGTAATTACTGATTCCTGTTAACTAAGAAGCAGTTACTGTAGTATTTGTGTAACCATTTGGTAAGCTGACTACTTGTATTATCCTGCCAATCAGCACTTCTACATCTCATCAGGAATCTAGAAAAGCACTTTGCAAGACTGTACAACTGACTGGCTTTCTAAGTAGTGATAGGTACATAGCAGTAAATTCCCACATGCTATGACAATTGGTAGTCTATCTTCATAGGCTGTCTGTAGAAATTCACAGCTGCTGTACTTTCTTGGTGAATAGGCAATTGAATGATTGTGCTAGCAGAGGTAAAAGAAGGTGAATACAAGTCTGGCAATTTCTACATTTTCTTTACCTTGTGAACCTTTTACAGATAGGCATTTTATATTTATGCAAAATCAGTGTAACTTTCTCAAAAATGTTAGATGGGATTGTCTATAGAGCAAAATGATTAATTTTTCCTTTCTACTTCTGTCATTCCCAGCCTAAGAGATCAACTTAGCAGTACCATACCATCACTAAGTGTAGCTTAGGACTTTATGTGGAAATAGCAACAAGGTTGCCCTCACCTGGATAGCCCATGTTAGCCCGATCCCATCAGATTTCAAAAGCTAAGCAGGGTTGACCTTGGCTAGCATCTGGAAGAGAGTTAAATATCCTTGGAGCACCGTGGAAGGAATTTTAGTGAATTGTATTTATTCTGTTTTATGCTGTTTTGTGCTGTTTTATTGTTTTAACTTCAGCAATTATGCCCTTTGTGAGCCACCCTGAGCCTTCGTGGAGGGCGGGATATAAATTTAAAAATAAATAAATAAATAAATAAAAATCTAAGGAATACAAGGGTTATTACACAAAGTCAGGTGGTGGCAAACCCCCTCTGAAACATCTCTCACTTAAAAAAAAAACAAGTCAATTTCACCACCTCGTGGTGCATAAGTCTAAAGAGGTAGAACTTCTGGCTGCCAGAGAATCTTAGGATCTGTTCTGCTTCAGACCAACACAGCTACCCACCTGAATCTATTTTCTGGCCATTACTATTATTCATTTTATCTCATGCTTATTACCGCAAATCATTTTGTCATATAGAGGAGGGACCCTGACCGAGATAGCCCCATCCTAGCCTGATCTCATCAGATCTCAGAAGCTAAGCAAGGCCAATGCAGAGGCAGGCGATGGCAAACCGCCTCCAAACATCTCTTGCCTACAGGGTCACCATTAGTCAGCTGTGACTTGACAACAACAAAACAAAAAAAGAGGAAGGGGGTATTTAAAAATTACCTGCCCCAGGCACCAAACAGGTTAGATACACCACTGGGTAGCAATTATTTTCTAGGTCTTCGGATGGTGAGTGAACTCAAAATAGCCATTTTTTTCTTAATTGCAAGATGGCTTTTGTTTTCCTCCAGAGTTCCTGTTGAAGGAAAACATCTGAAGGAGCCCAGCATGCCATGAATCCCACAGACTGACATGGTTTAGATCAGGAGTAGGCAACCCCTGGCATTCGTGCCAAAAACAGCACACTGGACCATTTTGCTTGACACCTCAGACCAAATCTCTGTTGAAGGAGCTGAGGCACTGGAAGCACATCAGGGGACTGTGATATACGAGAAGGTGTGGCTTATGCCCATTATCTCCTTCCAGACCTGTAAAGCCACCAACTGAGTCACAGGTAAATATCCCTGAGATGCTGGCAGGACCTCTGAAGATTGGCTTTCTTCAAGTACACCTGTGTCTTTTCTCACCCCATCTTGTGTTTTTGGCACAGCAGAATCTTCACATTTTTTTCCAGTATGTGGGCCAAAAAGGTTGCTCAACCCTTGTTTAGACAAATTGCAAACACCTAACTTCCTGAAAATGTAAGTGTAGCAAAAGTCCACTGCATTTCTTCAGACATCTCAATCACTTTTGACCCTAATGCACTACAGAGTTTAAACGTTTTTAAAACAGTGTTTCTACTTATATTTGTTTCTCCCATGTAGAAAGATTACAAATAATGTTAATATAGTACTGTAAATTTCCACTCTTGGTTAAGCAAAAATGCTCTTTATGTAGATTTGCTTTTAAGTATGGCATATTTTGGTTTTCAACAGGAGGTTCATTTACAATCTATTTTGCTTGATACTGTGCAACTGAACTTTGAATTCTTGGCTTCTGTTATTAGAATGATAACAAATTAGAGACTGGAGAGCAAAATTAGTGCATTCATGTACTAGATGGCATATAAATCATAAGACTGTGTATGACATGTCTACCATGATGGATATCGTCTTGCACTGGGTTAGAAGAATCATTGCTCTTCATTTCTGCTGTCCTGTTTCTGTGATTTTTGCCTCTAATTCTTATTTAGTTTATGTCATATGCAGTAATGCTGTTGATAAGCCAAGATATCACAATTACACCACTTCTGTCTATTCTTTCTGTACAAACCATCTACATTTGGTTCTTTTTAGGCCAGATTAAAGTCGTTTTTCTCTTTAGAAGAGATTTATGCATGAATAGCTTGTTTTGGTGCATATCAGTCATGGAAGGACAATTGGCAACATCCACTTGATAAAGAACAGTATGTGATGAAGAGCTCCATAAATTCATGCTTCAAGCTCAGATAAAACTGGTGTTTGTATTGCAAGACCAAAGGAAAGATAAGCTCATCAAGCCATCTGGTTTCATTCATGCACCAAGAGCTTATCTGGCCATACAGGCAGCCCAAGACCTCTTTCCTAGATGACTGTTTTGATTATCTTTTCACAGTAGTGTTTCCCACAAACCAAGTTGTGAAGAGGACAATTATTTATTACTTTCTACAGTTATCCTATTTGATCATAAAAGTTCCAATCTACCATTAATTACCTAATTCTGGATGAGGTTACTGACCTACCTTGTTTGCACCACTGCTACCTGGTTGGATGAAGTGTTTGTACCACCAACATGTACCTCTGAGACTCCTTTGGGTAGTGAAGGGCAGGGTATGAATCCAATCTCTTCTTCTTCTTCTAACCAGAGCTATACCCTTCTAAGGTCCCTTGTATACAATGGGCTTGTAAACGTGTAAGTATGTTTAGGATTGTACTGTTATGGAACTAAGACAATGTGAGAGGCTTTGGGAAAAAATTCTACTAGTTTTAATAGCCAGTCTGTTGATTGCAGGATCAGTGGAAAAGAACAGAGCTCATGCAGAAGTGTGAGGGATGGTAATATACCATGCAGTATTTGCTGGACTGAAATCTGGGAGACCCCCTCAGCTGGAACCTCCAGTCTACAAGGGAGTTCACTAGGTGACCTTGGGCCAGTCACTCTCTCTCTCTCAGCCTAATTTACCTCAGAGGGTTGGCGTGAAGATGAAATAGAGATGGAGTAAAGCCTCTTTGTGTTCTCACTGGGGAAGAAAGTAAGGTGTAAATATCTAAATAAGCAGAAATATGCTTGCCATGCAAGAAGAATCCAACATATTGACTCATACCTATCCAATACTAGATAGTCTCAAAGGTTTTGCAGTAAATTCTGACTTTCCCAATATCACAAACTCAGAAACATTATGCTTTCTAGATAATTTATCAAATTTTTGTTATTGTTTTTAGCTAGAGAAAGATAGCTGGATGTTGTTTGTTAAAATCCTGATATATTGAATTGAAATCATATATTTTATGAACATTGGCTGTGAAGATTCTGTCTTTCATCCCATCCATCAAATGTAAATTGCAGGCTCAGATAGTCTCAATTTGCCTCAGGGTGTACAGGGAAGGGAGAAGAGGCCATTCAAATATATGACCCTTCAATCTCAACTTGGTTTCATTATTTGAAACTGGCTCCTCTGCCTTAAGATTAATTTTAAAGGAGATAGTCTTTAGCTTGGAAATCCAATCAATTTGAAACGGGCCTGTCTGTCTTCATATTGACATTAAAGGACAAAAGACATGTCCTCCGATAACCCATTGTAAATAAGGTAAGTTCAAGTTTTTAATGCCTGATTTAACAAAATTGTATCACTGCTTATGTGGATGATTTATCAGAATGGGAAAAAATTATATGAATGAAAGCTTTGGCAAGAATAAGTTTTGCACAATGATCTTTAGTTTGGAAACCCAAAAACCCAATGATATACTGGTGTATCAGTAACAGAAGTGCCATTAAATATTTCAGTCGGGGCCAAGTAATTCAGAATTGCAAAATTCAGGGAGAAATTGGGAGAAGAACGATTCACATCTTGGACTGGTAGGTCAAATTGCCATAATTTATGGGCCTGATTTGGCTTGTGCAGGTAACCACTTGGTTGCCTGCCAAGAGCTGTAGTTAAGAGATACCTTTGTAGCTATATATATTGTATACGCGAATAATGGAGCCAGTATCACAGACAGGCTTATTGGATCACTCAGTTGATTGCTTAGTATTATGGGAGCAGCCATACGGAACACAATGCTCTTCCAAATGTGTAGTGGAGTGCCTTATTTGATCTGTAAAAAAGCCCTCAGTTTTACAGATTGGTTTTTCTACATTCTCATAGAATGAGGTGAATAACGAACAAATTATCTGCAGAATAAGAGTCCTTATTTTTAAAAAAAATCTACAGTGCCATTAATCTTTTGTTGGGAATCCTGCTTTAAAAGGATAGCTTGCAGATTTAACTTTGTAATGACCTGGCTGATGTTTAGTAGAAGGTAACGAGTTAAATAGTTCTTAGGGCACATACAAGAAGTGGGGTAGGAGCTACCACTTCACTTTTGGCTTTGTTTTCTCCAAACTCAACTGGAAATGAATATGCTTCTAAAATCACCAGCCCATAGTGCATGCAAAAGAGATCTTGGGGTAAGAGTGGACTGTAAACTAAATATGAGCAGTCAGTGTGATGCGGTGGCAAAAAAAGGCTAATTCAGTCTTGGGTTGTATTAAATGGGCCATAACATTGAAATAGCAGGAGGTCATGGCCCCTTTGTATACTGCCTTGGTCAGGCCGCACCTTGAGTACTGTGTGCAGTTCTGGAGGCATTGCTTCAAAAAGAATGTGGGTAAAATTGAGAGGGTGCAGAAGAGAGTGAC
>NW_015169841.1:349205-350821 GCF_001447785.1 Gekko japonicus | reverse complement strand
GCGTCTTAACCACTTGAGCCACCATTAAAACAATGTTTTAAATACAAATATCTATTTGTCAAGAGAGAAATAAATAAATACACACAATACTTAAAACAATTTAATAAAACATATAAACATTTACAAGAAGGAGGGCTAATAAGAATTAGTCAGGGAACACTAAAAAAAATAAATCTTCACCTGCCATCAGAAGAAAATGATAGTGGGAGTCAAATGGGCAATAGTAACATCAGCATCTTCTAAACTGCCAAGAGTTATCATCAGTTGTTAAATTCCCTATGTTTTTCAAAGTCCCTGTAGCATTCACAGAAAAGTCTCCACAACAGGCCTACCAGTTTCAAAGATGTACTCGTAGCTGAAATCAGTAACCAGAGAGTTAAAAGGGATATGCTCTAGAACAACAGACATGTCTGACCATCATAAAATAGAAATTAAAAAAAAGAGCTGGAACTGTGAAGCAGTTGGTCCTGAAGTGGACTTGTGCCAAAGAAGTCACAATTATTGGGAACTATAAGCAAAATGAAAAAGTGGAGATGGCAGCTGCCATTAATATCCATCACCAGGTAACACTGTCATCTTTCTTCAGAATAGTGAAATATCAGGAATAGAAATCATGTTGAAGCTTTGGATAATGGAACCAATTCTACAGCTCTTTGTCTAAAGTCAACAAGTCTTTCTGCAAAGAATGGGGATTAGTGGGATTGATCAGAACACCTCTCGAGGACTGAAGAATCAAATTCCATTACATATCCCATTCCAATGTTGGTTAAATAAAAAGAATCAGTGGTAACTCCAGAATCAGTTCAAGGTTGGTCATAGTCTCTGAAGGAGACTATGAACACAGACAGCACTGCAGAAGAGGTTGTATCCAAATGTACACACACGCATACATGTTTCACTTCAAGTGGAGGTTCTGGTGGCATTTTTAAAGCATGGGTATGTCTTTTGATTAAATCCATGGAGACCCACAGTTCATTCAACGGAGGAGAAGAAGAAGAGATTGGATTTATACCCCGCCCTTCACTTGGAGACTCAGAACGGCATACAAACTCCTTTCCCTTCCCCTCCCCACAACAGACACCCTGTGAGGTGGGTGAAGCTGAGAGAACTCTGACACAAACTGCTCTTTCAGGAACAGCTGTGCCTGAGCTTGTGACTGACCCAAGGTCACATCAGCAGGTGCAAGTGGAGGAGTGGGGAATCAAACCCGGTTCTCCCAGATTAGAGTCCGCACACTTAACCACTACACCAAACTGGCTTGGAGAAGGAAGCTTTGATCCCCAATATCATGGTCCAACACCAGTTTAGCTAAGAGTAAAGAGGAAGATGCTGAGGAACCAGAATCTACTGAGTAAAGTCCCAATGGAGTTTTCTCCTGTCTGAGGGTAAAGCAAGCAGATGCACCACTATGGGGATAAGGAACAGTGGGTCCAGGTCCTAGCTGTAAAATGCCAATATACATGAAGCATCAGTAGTTTAAGAACATAAGAGACGCCAATGTTGGATCAGGCCAATGGCCCATCCAGTCCAACACTCTGTCACACAGTGGCCAAAAATACCAGGTGCCATCAGGGGGGTCAGGACACTAGGAGCCCTCCCACTGTTGCCCCCCCCCC
>NW_015169841.1:328894-348387 GCF_001447785.1 Gekko japonicus | reverse complement strand
CCATCAATGTGTATTTATAGTTAGGATTTTTGGCTCCAATGTGTATCACTTTGTACTTGGCCACATTGAACCCCATAATGCCCACTTGCCCATCCTCTACTGATCCCTTTGGAGTGCCTTACAATCCTCCTTGGTTCTCACCACCCTGAACAATTTCATGTCATCTGCAAATTTAGCCACTTCACTGCTTACTCCCAACTCCAAATCATTAATAAACAAGTTAAAAAGCATTGGACCGAGTACTGATCCCTGTGGTACCCCACTGATTACCACCCTCCACTGAGAAAATTTCCCATTTATACTCACTCTCTGTTTCCTATTAATTAGCCAATTTTTGATCCACAAGAGGACTTGTCCTTTTATCCCGTGACTATTGAGCTTACTTAGGAGCCTTTGATGAGGAACTTTATCAAAAGCTTTCTGGAAGTCAAGGTAAACAACATCTATTGGGTCCCCCTTGTCCACATGTTTGTTCACTCCCTCAAAAAACACTAACAGTTTAGTGAGACAAGATCTTCCCTTACAGAACCCATGCTGGTTAGTGTCCAATAGAGGAAGAAATATTATAGTACAGGACTGAGGTAAAAGTACAGAAAATGAGAACTTATCATCATACTCTGTCTACCTAACCTACTTCACAGGATTGTTGTGCAGATAACATGAAGGGAGAGCCATGTTAGTTGCACTGAGCTCCTTGGAGGAAAAGTGGATAAAAGCTGGATGTGCTAGATATTTTATAAAGCCAGCACTGCTTTCAACATCTTTTTTTTCTTAGTCACTTAGGCTATTTCTGGTGTCCTAACCTACTTTTTCTTTTTTAAACACAACATTGAATTTCTAGCCCATATATCCAGGGAAAGAAGATGAGATGATTTCTTTAAAAATATTAAATACTTAACTCATTTTTCTAATTAAGTAACTAATTCAGGTTATTTAAACATCTATTCTCTTGATACATTAACGTTCATTCACACACACAAACTGTCCAGATAATTATAGTAAGCTGAGTCCAAATGTATCCTTGTTCAGGTAGAAGGTGTTTTTTGTTCACAAAGGGGGGAGGGATTCCCATGATTTTTCTGGTTTAACTACTTATTTATTTATTTTATTCAACTTATATCCCGCCCTCCCCGCATGGCAGGCTCAGGGCGGGTTACATCAGATTTAATAAGAATATATAAAATACAAAGGAATTGATTAAAATACAATTAAAACACTAATAGATTACAACTGTATCCTTCAGTCGGTGCAGTTTGTCATTAGAATTAAGTCTCACAGATGCCATCTCTGGTAAGCAGTTCTGACCCACTGAGGGGAGACCCTACTATGTTGATACTGTTGGAGGCTCAGGTCTCGTCTGCGGCATATGGCACCATGATCAGCTTCAGCTGATACACCAGCTAAGACTTGCTACTTGAGCTGTAGCACTTAAGGTGCATCCTGTACTGCTCCTGAGATTCCTCCAACCCTCAGGAACAGTTGTTTTATACAGTACAGGTGGTAGGGCACAGAAGATAGGGAGAGGTAGGAAAGATCCATTCGACAAGAGGAGCTTAACTTGTGGTTCCTTAAATCCAAACCATTGCTACTAAAAATATATTTGTTGTTATGGTGATCTATATTAAAAAGTATAATTTTGGCAGGATTTAGAAGTTTGTTTGAGATGCAAAATGAAACATGTTAAAACTCACGAGCAGGCTCTGTTAAGCCTCACATGAACAAATGGGTAAGATGCTTACCATATTGGTCCAAGAAAAAAAATCCCATCTAGACCAATGACTTGGAAATTTATTTAAGACAATTTATATATTGCCTCTCCGATACCCATTCCAGGTAGCTTACGAAGTAAAACATGATAAAGTTACAAAACATAAATATCATTAAAAACCAGCACTTCGAATGATGTCCAGAAATAGGAAAGTGAAGCAGTTCACTTCTTTCAGCACAGGGATGATATGATCTCTGTATCTAGCTCATGATAGCCGCTTGGCCATTCTGGAACAGCTGAAGTTTCCAGGCAATTTACAAAGGCAGCCCCACACATAACAGTAATTTAACCTGGATATACCCAAAGAGTGCATCACCATGCCCAGATCATGCTTTTCAAGTAATGGTCTTAGCTGGTGTATCAGCCGAAGCTGATAATGGTGCCAAGCACCACAGAAGAGACCTGAGCCTCCAACAGTATCAGCATAGTTCTTTCACAAACAAAAGTCCAGTACTCGCCTGCAAACAGTATTGCAGGAAGAGGGCAGTAATGTTGGACAAGCTGTCTTCAAAATACAAAGGGTTAGCCAGTCTGTGATTTCTAAAAACCATTCAAATGAAGGTCTGGTTAGCCAGTCTGTGATTTCTAAAAACCATTCAAATGAAGGTCCGGTTTTATTCAAATTTAATAAAGAAAAAACTGCATTATAGAACCCTGTGGGACTCAGAAGAACACAGCAGTCATAATGATGCGATCTACAGTCTAAGTACAGCTACCAAAAGCATACATTAGTAACGTTCACTTAACTGAAGATATATTTTTACATTGTACTGTCGCATGTTAAACACACATCAAGTTTATCAATATAACAGAATGCTGTTTCAGACATAGCTGAAAAGCCTGCTCACCCTTTTTTACAAACATACCTATAGTACTGTGCTTTGAATACACACAGGGCCAAGCCAACCATTGAGGTTTTTTCAATGTAATAATCTGTATATTTCAGTAGCTTTTGTTACTTAGCCTGATTACTTAGATGGAAATAGTTTAATATTTATTCAACCTTTTTTTGAAAACAGAACTGACTACTTACAGGAGAAGCCGGTCAATCTTTGGTCCATTATATCTCTGAAGGATAGCGGGAGGACTATACACTTTCATTGTTTCTGTAGCCTGTATACTTTCCCCTACAGTTGTTCCTTTTATAAGCGTAGACATTCAGTAACAAATGTATTTATAGACATTATCTCAATGAGTTACTGACATACGATACAGCGACTGATCGACCTTCATGACATCCACACCACGTCTACTCATTATGATGCTATGTTAACATCATGAGTTGTTCAAAAGCATAATATGATCTAACACTATTTTAATGCAATAATTATAAAGTTATGCTATTTTTCAGAATACTGGTGGAATTATATGCAATACAGAATACATTAGAACTGAGCAAGCCTTTGTGCAGCAAGACTGGATGCCTGGCAAGCCTTAATTTCTAGATTTGGCAAAACAAACATCCAAGAGTTGCACTAAATTTTTTTTTGTCTAAACCAGTGTCTGCCAAACATTAAGGGGAATTATGAAGCAGTCAAGTTAGTGGGAATACAGAAATGGAAAAGTATTGATACAATTGATAGAAACATGGAAAACTTAATATGGTATCAAAAGAAAGACTAGAAAATAACTGTGTACGTAGTCCCTCAGTAGTATCATCCTTAGTGACTTTATTTTCTCCACAACACTGGTATTTTATAGTGAACAACTATAAGGTAACAATAAGGTGAGGTGAACAAAAATTTAAGGAGTGGGTTGATTTAAAATGTTAAGACAAAAAATAAGCATCTCTTCAAATATCAGAAGCAGGAAATCAGGCAGGGAGGTGATTAGACCTTTAGATGACAAAGGAATAAAAGCATTGCTTAAGGAAGACAAGGACATGGCAGAGAAACTACGCTGATTTTTTTACATCTGGTTTCACTGTGGAAAATGGAGGGTATATTACCACACTGGAACACTGTTCATCTTCTGTCTTCTGTGCAGTCCCACATTGAGACTGTGCTTGTGCAGGCCAGCCACCAGAGGCTCTCTTACAGCTGTTCTGGTATGTTTTTAACACTCCAAGGGGAGCCCCCTCCCCTGCAGAGCTCATTAGAGGCCATCTTTCTGCCTAACAATCATGTGCTCTGTAAAGAGGAGTCCTCTCTTTACCACTGCATTGTGAGGATGTGTTCTTATCAGCTACTGAGTATTGTGAGTTTTTCCTCAAAGTTTCTCTTTTGAGCTCTCTCCTTGCTTAAGATACATTGCAGAAGGCTTTATTTCAAAAATTGTACCCAGTGCGGTACAAAAATGACTCACTGAGAGTAGTACCTTCTCTGCCTTTTCTGCTTGGGTGAGGCCCATAATAAAGCCACGTGCAACATCTGCCTCCAATTTACCCCAGAAGCTCACTCAGATCCGAGGAGTGTGCTTGAAAGCTAGTTTATGGGAGAAGGCACTCTCTTGCCCTAAAAGAGCACAGCTAATCGTAGCTTTTGAAATAACCAGTTAGAACCGAACGACTTGCAAGTATTCCATCAAGCGTCTCAGCTCCGGGGACAGAACCAAAGTGTCAGGTCCAATCACCCATCCATTCATCTGTATTGGGTCCCCCTTGTCCACATGTTTGTTCACTCCCTCAAAGAACACTAACAGGTTAGTCAGACGAGATCTTTTCTTACAGAACCCATGCTGAGTCTACCTCAATAGTTTTTGTTCATCAATGTGCCTACTAATTCTTTCCTTAACAACAGTTTCCACCAACTTACCCGGTATCGACGTCAGACTGACTGGTCTGTAATTTCCCAGATCCCCTCTGGAACCATTTTTATAGATGGCAGTGGCATTAGCTAACTTCCAGTCCTCAGAAATGGAGACAGATTTTAATGAAAGATTACATATTTTGTCAGAAGACCCACAAGCTCACATTTGAGTTCTTTCATAACTCTCAAATGTATGCCATCTGGGCCTGGTGATTTATCAGTTTTTAAGTTGTCTATCAGTCGTAGAACCTCCTCTCTCGACACCTCAATCTGACTCAGGTCTTTCAACACCCCTCCCAAAATTAGCGGTTCTGGAGTGGGCAAGCACTTCTCGTCTTCCACAGTGAAAACTGAGGCAAAAAATGCATTCAGCTTCTCAGCCATTTCCTTACCATCCTTCAGTACTCTTTTTACCCCTTGGTCATCCAAGGTCCCCACTGCCTCCCTGGTTGGTTGGTTGCTTGCTTCTAATGTATTTGAAGAAAGTTTTATTGTTGGTCTTTTATGTTTTTTGCCATATTCTCCTCATATTCCCTTTTTGCCTGCCTGATCACAGACTTGTATTTTATTTGCCACAGCCTATGTTCCCTTTTATCAACCTCACTGAGATTAGCTTTCCACCACTTAAAGGAATCCTTCCTATCTTTTACAGCTTCCATTACTTTGTTTTTTAACCATGTAGTCTTTTTTCTATACCTATTTGTGCCTTTCCTAACCTGCGGTATATTTTTCTGAGCTTCTAGTATTGTAGTTTTAAATAGTCTCCAAGCTTCCCCAATGGTTTCGACCCTCTCTACTTTTCCTTTCAGTTTCTTCCTCAGATGTCCCCTCATATCAGAGAAGTTACCTTTTTTTAAAGTTAAAAGTGGTTGTGTCAGTCTTTTTGGGCAACTTCCTATTTATACAAATGTTGAACTCAATAACATTATGGTCACTGTTCCCAAGCAGTGAAATCACTTTTACATCTCTCACCAGGTCTTGGGCATTACTTAGGACCAAATCCAGGATCGCCTCTCTCCTGGTAGGTTCTGTGACCATCTGCTCCGTAGCACAGTCATTGAGAGTGTCTAGAAACGCAATCTCTTTTTCCCAACTTGAACACATATTGACCCAATGTGTGGGTAGTTAAAATCACCTATTACGACACAGTTATTTCATCTAGCTACTATCTTTAACTCATTCATCATGTTATAATCCTCCTCTATCTTTTGATCTGGTGGGCGAGAACAAACTCCCAGTGTTAAGCTTCCTTTTGGGCCCACTATTTCAACTCATAGCATTTCCAGAAGTGAATCCAATTCTCTTACCTTCTCAATCTGCCTGGACTGTATACCCTCTCTGACATACAGAGCCACCCCACCTCCAATCCTTCCCCCCTATCCTTCCGATATAATTTATAACCAGGAATCACCGTATCCCACTGATTTTCCTCATCCCACCAAGATTCTGAAATACCCATAATGTCTATTCCCCCCCACCCAACACCAAGCATTCCAACTCCCCAATTTTACCTCGGACACTTCTAGCATTTGTATATGAATGACTGCTGAACAATCTCAGTTTGGGTTCTCGGACCAAGTAGCCAATGTACTTCTTTACACCTGTAGATCCACTACTAGGAAATCTTGTGGGAGGAAATGGGTCTGTTTTTCTAACTGGGCAAGGGCACAGGGAGTTCACACAGAAAATTGCCCTACTGCTTTAGTATTTGAATATCTGTTGTCTCTCAAAGAATCTGGTCTGGTGGTTTCTTCCCTTAAGGTACCTTTAGTCGCTATATCTGCCTATCATACCAAGATCCAGGACAAAACAGTGTTTTCTCACCTAACATCCAAGAGTATCCTGAAGGGGCTGTTTGTTTTCCCCACGGTCACCTATAGTGCCACAGTGGTCCTTGACAGTTGTTATCTCCCAAGTCATGTTAACCCAATTCAAACTGCTAGGTTCCTGTAGCTTGCACCTCTTATCTTTCAAGGTCATGTTTTTGGTGGCAATCACGTCAACCAGATGAGTGGGAGTTGGCAGCTCTGAGGGCTGACCTCCGTGTATTAAGTTCCAAGCTAGTTATGCAGTTCTGTGACCTAGTTTATGGGGTTTTTTACCTAAGGTGGGCTCTGATTTCAACCTTGTTCAGGGCATTGTCCTTCCAGTATTTTTTCCATCTCCCACCTCAGAGACCAAAACACACTACACTCCTTAGATGTAAAAAGATATTTATTCTTTTACCTAGACAGAACAAAGAATTTCAGACAGTCCCTGCACCTTTTTGTCTGCTACTCCAGTTAGAGCTACTCCAGTAGCTCATGGGGGAGACCAGCCCCAGCACAGACCATTTCCAGATGGATAGTCTCGGCTATTTGGTTGGGGTACGAGCAGGCCAATCTACCGTGTCCTCTAGAGCTTTGGGCACATTCAACATGGGCACAGGCAGCATCAGCAGTGTTCCAGAGAGGCACTCCCTTGGAGGACATCTGCCATGCAGCAATGTGGTCATTATTGGACATCTTTGTTAAGCGCTATTTGGTGGATGTGAATGTGAGAAGAGATTCAGCAGTTGAGAGAGCTGTGCTGTACTCCTTGTTACACTGAAACTCACCCCACCTTCCAAGGTAAGGAGCTCTCCCAATATAGGACTGCACAGAACACTGAAGATGAAAACAGTGTTGCACTTACCTGTAACTGTTGTTCATCAAGGTGCCTTCTATGCAGGCACACATTCCCTCCCTCCTACCCTGCTGTGTGTTCATAGGATGCAGTTACATTCATGACACTCGCAGTGGCTCAGGAGGACCAAGGGAAAGGGGGGCTCCTCCCTGCAGAGCATGTGACCATCAGGCGAGAAGACAGTCTCTAACTCAGGGCTGTCAAACATGCAGCCTATGGGCCACATCCAGCCCCTGGGGGGTCCGCCAAGAACTGGCTGTCTGCTGCTTCCCCAGAACTGGCTGTCTGCTGCTTTCTCCTTCCTGTTTCTGACATTGCAGCTCCTTTCCCCCACTCTCTGCTATTTCCTGCTTGGGAGAGGAGAGAAAGAAAGCCTTCCCTTGGTTGGCTGAGGGCTCCTCCCCCTCTAGGGAGAGAGGGGGAGAGAGGAAAAGAGCGGGGGGGGGGGAGTCCGGTAGCACTTTTAAGAAGACAAACAACATTTCATTCCAAGTATGAGGTTTTGTTTGCCTGCAGACTTTTTTTTTGGGGGGGGGGAGGGAGTGTGTCACACCATCCCAGCAATGTTTTATTCCAGCTATAAGTTTTTGTTTGCCTGCAGACTTCTTTGGGTGTGTGTGTGTGGGGGGAGCGAGCATGCCAGATATATATATATGGATCCCCCTTTCCATTTCTAAGAGATGGGGGAAGAAACCTAACAGTCCAGCTTGCATTCCTTATTAGTGAAAGGAAGCAAGAGTCCAGCAAACTTTAAAAGACTAACAAAGTTTCTGCCAGGGTAGGAGCTTTCATGAGTGACTGCTCACTTCTTCAGATACAGCTAGAATGGGAGTCCATCTTTTCTTATAACTTGGAGAGTGAAGACTAACAAAATTGTGCTAGGGTATGTGCTTTTATGAGTCGCTGCTCACTTCTTCAGACTTATTTCCATTTATTCTTTGCATCCTCCTATACTGAAACCTCTTGTACCAAATTGAGGCCTAGGTTTCCTGTCTCATTACCAGTGCTCATATCTCCACGCCTACTACCCCTCTGCATATCACACCCAATCCGATCAAGCTGGCTATTGCCATTCAGTATCTGAAATAATATTTATAAAGTATATATCTCTGGAACCTTGTGTTACCTTTTATGGCACACATGGCCCGGCCCGACAAAGTGACATTTATGTCAGATCTGGCCCTCGTAACAAATGAGTTCAACACCTCTGCTCTAATCTGTTCTGCAGGGGAGGAGCTCCCCTTAGTGTTAAGAAGATACCGGAATAGCTGTAAGAGAGCCTCTGGTGGCTGGCCTGTGCAAGCATAGTCCTAATATGTGCTGCACAGAAGACACCTTGATGAACAACAGTTACAGGTAAGTGCAACACTGTTTTTTTCAGGAAAGGTTTCTGAAGAACCAAGTCAAATCACTCCAAGAGATGAAAAGATGAAGTTCTAGGACTACTTGGAAAATTGAAAACCAGTAAGTCTCTGGGTCTGGATGGCATACTCTGAAAGGGGCTTAAGTAGCTCAAATGTGAAACTGTTGATCTACTAAACAGTATATATAACTTTTCACTAGAACCAGCCTCCATACCAGAAGGCTAGAAAGTAGCAAATCACACAATTCCCCCTCCCCCGGTAAATGGGGTCCAGACAGGATCCAGGAAATTACAGGCCAGTTAACATCTATTCCACGTAAGTTAGCAGAAATAGAGAGAATTGTTAAGCACACCAATGAACAAAGCTCACTGAGGGAATATCAGCATGGCTTCGAGAAGATTAACAGGCATGTGTGTAAGCGTGATTTACCATGATATACTCGGGACTTCCAGAAGGCTTTTGACAAGGTACCTCAACCAAAGACTCCAATTTAGCAGTACTGGGATAAGAAGAGGGGTCCTCTTGTGGAATAAGAATTGGTTAAACAACAAGTAGCTGATAACAGGAATAAATGGATTGTTCTTGCAATGCAGTGAAGTGAGCAGTGGAGTTCTACAAGGATTAGCTTTGGAACTGGTGCTATTCAATTTGAGTATAAATTATTTGGAATTAGGGGTGAGCAGTGTAGGAGCCAGGGTTGCAGATGATACCAAATGATTTGGGATGATGATAGCCTTTAAAAAGTCCTTTATGGCCTAGAACCTACATATTTAAACTGTCTCATCTAGAATTGCCAGTCCCCAGGTCCGGACAGGGTTTCCCCCACTTTTGGGGCTCCAGTCCAACACCAGCCAGCTGGCCGCCGGGAGAAGCCTTGCCCCCAAGCCCCTCCCCAAGAGTGAACACCAAGGGACACCCCTCTCCCTCCCCTCCCATGAGATTTAAAGGGCTTCAGCTGATCAGTGGGGAGCACATGGCTCACCAATCAGCCGGAGGGCCCTTTAAATCTTTTAGGAGAAAGGGAGAGGGGCTCTCGCTGACCACATGCTTTGGTTGCAAAAATACCCTTTAAAGGGTCTTTTTGTGAGCAGGGTGGGGCCACAGGGCTGATTTCCTAGATGCGATTCACAGCTTGGGATTCAGGCATGCCTGCCACTGCCCCGCTTGCTGTAAGCCCCACTCACAGCCAGCCCCGCTCACAGCCAGCCCCACACGCCACCACCCCGTTCATCTGTAAGGATAAAGGGTTGTCAGTAAACGTTTTAAATGTTTAAAATAAAATTTTTAAATAAAAACAGATCTGAAAAAAATCTTCAAATTTGATGCCAGCTGAATTGGGAGAAAATCTTTATAAAGGTACAATAACAAGGGTATCTGACACCATATAATTGAGTCACATATATAATCCTATTTGGGGCATTTGCTGGCAGTGTCAGAGTTCAAATGCAGATTTTATTAATATATTCTAACACTGTTCAGTGATAAAGCCTTTTTGGCAAAAGATACTGCAATTAATTAATGTTATAACTGGATATGGTCTCCCAACGGATCCTAAGGTTGTCCTACTCAGATATCTAAAGGGCAGAACAGAAGACACAGTGGTGTTTTTGAATTTAGTAACTGCTCCTCAAATATGTATGGCTTCTCACTGCAAGTTAATTCATGAATACTAGCAGAATGGTTCAAAGGAATTTGCGAAATTGCTTTAATGTCAAAACCAATGTATTATTAATTCCCAAACCAACACACTTCTTGAGAAATGGACAATTCTTGTTATATACTGGAATGAGAAAAATCAAGATATAATAACAGTGTTTATTTTTCTTCTCCTCTACTGTTTCTTCTTTTCCTTCCCTGAAAGCCCCCATAGCTTCTTTCCCTTTCCTGCTTCTTTCTCTCCTACCCACCCGACAGCCAACCTACCTTTATCTGTCCCCAATCTTCAGTTTTCCTTCCTGCCCTCCCCCTGGCATCTTCTACATGGGAAAATTATGGCCCAGTTGTGCAGTGTTGGCCACTAGGCTAGTCTTACTTGCATGGTGGGGAACCTGCAAGGACTTGCAAGCAACACCTCATTTCCCCCTGTATCCCCTTCTCCACACTATTTCCTCTTTCCCTCCTCCTGGCAACCCCAGGATACTCAACTTTCCCTGCTTCTTTAACTCAATCGCACCCACCCACCAATCTACCTTTTATTATTGTTATGCTTACTACTTCAACTATACCCCACCTTTCTTCACAATGGGAATCAAAAGAGTGTAACATTGCTGTCCTCTCCTCCATTTAATCTTCACAACAATGCTATAAAGTAAATTAGGCTGAGAACATGTAACTGGCCCAAGGGCAGCCAGTGGGCTTCCACAACAGAGGGAGAATCTGAACCTGGATCTCCCAAATCCTTCCCTGAAGCTCTAACCACACTGCCTTTCATGGGATGGCTGGTGTTGAACAGTAGCAAGCAGACAGGCCTGGGTATGTTAGGCAAGTCATGTGCAAGTTGCCTGGGATTGCTGCCAGGGCAGGCCCCTATAAGTCCTCAAAGGTCAGAACACCCCTGGAAAGGGCCCTGCTCCTTCCCCCTGCTTTTTGCTGACAAGGCTTGAAGACTGGCAATACTGTGTGATTGCCTAGCAACAGCCACAGAGGGCATTTGTTTTTGTTTTTTAAATTACTGGGGGGTTAAACCCTCAAATGTATGTTTTTCAGATTTTCCTGAAAACCTGGGGCTTTTCTCAGGTTTGTGTAAAGCTTTGTCTTGTCTATACATAGGTCCAGTCTCTGGATTTAAGTATCCACAGATCTTACCATGCTAAGAATTAGATATATTGATGATGATGTATGTTTGTTGTTAATATCTCTGTACAATTGTATAGATGTGATTTAAGAAGTCCAAAAACTGATCAAATCCAGTAATTTTCCTACAGTGCATCCAGCCTAGTGCAATTCTAACATTACTGTGTGAGAACCAAGACCTGAGGACCTGATCAACATCATTTGTACTGTTGAGTACACCGCTGTACTTTTACAGGGGAAAAGTTGGAAGGGCGACAGTGATCATCTTGTCCAGCTCCAGGTCCCTAAGATACACTTGGATATCAAAACTATCACTAACAGATTCTTTAGAAGAACAATTCGTTATTTAAAGAGGATTTGCTCTAATATTTAACTGAAAAATCAATCTCCTATAGTTCGAAACTAAAGATTTATTAATCGGTCTTGATAGACAGAGCAAGCTATGCCGCTACTAACAACTTGAGGAGAGATAGAACAAAATGAAACCATTGTTCTCTCTGAAAATCCTTTGAAAACTGACAGTATATTTTCTCCTGTCTTTTCATCACCCAATCTTCCAGTACCCAGTTCTTTCAGCTCTCCCTCACAGGATATACCTCCTAGATGCTTTATCATCTTCTCTGTAGATCTCCCACAAAATCTTTCCAACTTGTCAAACTAAATTTGTATTCAAGGAATCCTTCCAAAAACCTTAAGAAAAATATAGCACTAAGTAATTCTGGAAAGCAGCCTGCCCAGTTAATTGATCAGACTATGTAATGTTCCAATACCATCTTACAAAAATAGCTCTCTTGGAAGACATTTCAGACATCAGAGTTATACAGATGGCACCCAAAACACATTGTAAAGTGCAAGAAAAGTTAAAGAAAGCAGGATAAAATTATTTAAGCACAGGTCCATTAAGTCCAATATGACCCAACAATAAAATATTCTTATCACTCAAGAAATTAAACACAACTTAACCATGATACAAGGATCCCAACATTTTGTTTAAGCATAAAAACCTGTATTTACTTCACTTATACCCTGCCTGTGTTTCTGAGACTCAAGACCAATTACAAAATATTAAAGAATTCAATCAAACAGTATATGACACCCACTAAATAATTTGGTAGGACAGTATTAGAAGACAATGAGAACAAACAAAAACTTGTCCAAGGCATGACACACCAAAACACAGAGTGGGTTACAATGGTAGAAGACAAGACAGAAAAAGAAAGGCGATTCATTGTAAGGGACTACAAACCTATCATCAACATATTTAACTTTCAACATGACCAAATCTGTGGATACCTAAATCCAGAGATTGGAGCCATGAACAGACAAGACAGATCTTTCATCAAACCAGAGAAAAACTCCAGGTCTGTGGAACAATATGGAATCTAGAACACACGCACAAACACACAAAAGTACTGGGGGTTAAGCCCCACAAAATAATAGAAGCAGCACTTGTACCTTTAAGAAAGGAATTCTCGGTGTCCACTGTGAGGGTTGCTAGGCAACCACAACAGTATTAAAGGTAAAGGTTGCCAGCCTTCAAATCATGGCTTCTGTCAGTAAAAGGGGGTGAGGCCTGTTTTGGCCTCCTAGTCCATCCCGGTTCCTCTTCCTCATGCCCTGGAGAGAAGATTTATTGAAGCTATACTCAGCAGCAATCACCAATCAACTTGCTACCATGCAATTTGCGTAACTCATTCAGGTGTACATTGGCTAAGGATTATTTCATGCCACACAACTCACCTGAGCAACTTGCTACTGCATAGCTTTTGCAACTGTGCCAGACTTTTCCCAGGGAGAGGGAAGGAAGGAAAGCTGAGAGCCCATGTGGTGTGGTGATTAGAGTGTCAGACTAGGATTTGGAAGATGGAGGTTCAAACCCCTGCTCTGTCATGGAAGCCTGCTGGGTGATCTTGTGCCAGTCACACTCTCTCAGCGTAACCTACTTTACATTGCTATGAGGATAAAATAGAGAAGAGTGAAGAACAATGTATGGTACTCTGGGTCCCCACTGGGGAGAAAATGGGGTAGAAATAAATACATAATAGATAAAGCTGAAGACTGGGTGAGCAGATAAAAGAAAGGTTGGTTGGTGAGTAAGAAGGAAGCAGGAAAAGGTGAGAGGATATGGGACTTCCAGGATAATGGAAACAGGAAATAGTGTGGGGAAGGAGATAATAGGGGAAAATGAAGTGATCCCTGCAAGTCAATGCGGGTTCCCAGCTTCTCAATATATCCAATTCTCAACATGGCTGAATCCATGGATACTTAAAATCCAGAGACTGGGGCCATGGACAGATAACTCGGATTTTGCGACAAACCTGAGAAAAGTCCAGATCTGAAGAAAAATCTACTTTTTTTTTGTTGGGTAAAAACCCTCCAAAATGACAGAAGAAGTGCCTGTAGCATTAAGAAACAAATGCTCTCAGTTGCCACTGCTAAGTTATTACAACTGTATTGCCAGCCTTCAAGCCTTGGTTTCTGTCACTGAAAGGTAGAGGTAGGAGGCAGTGCCCTTTCCAGGACTGTATTGTCCTTTGAGAGAAGACTCATTAGGTCTAGGCCTGGAAGCAATCACTGGGCAACTTGCTACCACACAAACTGCATGACTCACCCAGGCCCAGCTGCTTGCTACTCTTCAACAGCAGCTACTTCAAAATAGCCAATGTGGTATGGTGGTTAAAATTTTGAGCTGGGATTTGGAAGACCCAGGTTCAAATCACCATTCTGCCACAAAAGTTCACTGGGTGACCTTGGGTCTGTCATATATTCTCCGCATAAGCAAGAATAAAATGGAGATGAGAAGAATGATGTAAGCGGCTTTGGGTCCCCATTGTGGAGAAAAAAGAGAAGCGTAGAGTTGGGGGGGGGGGGGAGAGACACAAATAAAAGTGTGTGGAAAGAAGAGAAAGAAACGGAAAAGTTGCCAGAAGGAGGAAGATACAGTAGGGAGGAGGATACAGGAATAAGTGAGGTATCCTGCAAGTCTTTGCTGGTTCCCAGTACGTAACTGGGTCGAGCAGCCACCACTGCACAACTGGGCTATAGTTTTCCTAGGCAGAGGCTGTCAGGATAAGCAACAAAGGCTCCGATCACACGCAGAGTTTGCCGCGGGAGAGCCACGAATGCTGGACGGATTTTTATGGTGCGATCACACAGCAACATCTGGCAAGCGTAGCGTGCCCATGGCCAATCCATGGCGTCCGGCCGCAGATGCGCAGTTAAAAAGTACCTGCCAAATTCCACTAGCAAATGGTTTGCCACGGGCCGCAGACAGACTCGATCCGTGTGATTGTGCCGGCACACGCCTATTCCCTCCGGCTGTCCTCACTGAAGCACGCTGGAAGCATGCACAGCTGGATCTGGCAAGCGTAGCGTGCCCATGGCCAATCCATGGCGTCCGGCCGCAGATGCGCAGTTAAAAAGTACCTGCCAAATTCCACTAGCAAATGGTTTGCCACGGGCCGCAGACAGACTCGATCCGTGTGATTGTGCCGGCACACGCCTATTCCCTCCGGCTGTCCTCAATGAAGCACGCTGGAAGCATGCACAGCTGGACAAAACCCTGGTGCACTGCCGTCGTGTCTGACTGCATAATAGCGGGTCAAAATGCGACGGCGCAAATAGCCACACACACACACCCCGCACGTTTTCCGGCACATGTGACCGGGACCAAAGAAAAGCTGAAGACAGGGGAGCAAAGTAGGTTGGCTGCTGGGTGGGAAAGAGAGACGGAAGCAGGAAAAGGGGACAAGGTATGGGGGCTTTCAGGAAAAGAAAAGAGGAAAGAGTTCTTGCAGGTTCCTGGTTTGTACCCTGATAAAAGCAACTTCCTGTGCTTACACAATGGTTCTAATTCTCTTACAGAATGCCATCCTGAATCTTTCTATTTTGCACGGTCTGAAAAATGATACAAATGTGGCAGCCTCAGGCAGGCTGTTCCACAGGATAGAAGCCACCACAGAGAATGCACTTGAATAGGCTGTTGCCTATCTTACCATTTTGCAGGGTAGCACTTTAAGAAAGCTTTGCTCTGATGAAGCTGTTGCAGCAGAAAATAGCAGGACAAGTGGTCCTGCAAGCATGTGGGCCCAAGGTTATTATGTGCTTTGCAAGTGATAACAAGAACTTTGAACCAAACCTGGTAACTGATCAGTAACCGATGGAGTGTCTGCGGAATGGGTGCAAAATGTGTGTTCCATCTAGCTCCCGATTCTAAGATGATTTTAAGGATGGATACTGGTCTAGACTTGAGGTAGCCATACCACGGATCCATGTGGCCAGATCATTTGACTCAAGGCAGGGGGCTGTGTTCTGTGCCAAATGAAGCTGGAAGAATACTTTTTTCTTCTTCTGCAACTGATGCTTCTCCATCAGTAATGCTGGATATAGTACAACCCCTAGGTTCTTAACAGACTTAGTGAGCATCACCTGGATCCCATATAAAAAGTGGAAAGCACAATGTCCTTCAATACCTCAGCTGCCTAACCAACATTACTTCCGTTACTCCAGGATTCAGTTCCAGCTTATTTAACCATAGCATTAAGGTACTGGTTCAAGACCTCTACAACATCACTATGCAATATGGATACAAAGCTGTACATACTGATGACAGCCACTCCAAAACCATGAATCATGTTATGTACTGATACCATTCCCTGCAACACAGTGCTGCCAGAGAAAGGGTGAGCTTGGGGAGGAAAACAATAGACTGGCAGGATCCTGGCAGCCACCAATTAGGATGCATTGATGGTGTAAACAGCCTATTGTTGGGAGTGAATGTGTGATGGGTGTGCGGTTTACAGGCTTATAACCAGGGCTCCAGCCCTGCTAGAGTTGTCCTTAGTTTGAGCTGATTCACTACTCACGTCTCGAACTCAGTGTATTTCATTGGTGACGAAGGTAGGATCCTGTTAGCCAGTCCACACCGCATCGTGCTCCAAGCTTTCGAGCCACATGTATCGCTACCAGGACCCTCACTACCATGGCTGCCGCTCCAGGACATCTGCCAGAGTTCAACCCCTCACACCCAGAGCTTTGGGAAACCTGGGTAGAACGAAGTATTACATCCTATTTCAGGACATTGACGACGTGGACAAGATGATGGATCTCCTGCTCAGCGCCTGTGGAATCGCCGCCCTAAGGCTAGTCCAGGGCCTTGTTGCGCCTGTCACCTTAGAGGCGTCCACTACGAGGCGTCCATGTACGACACCCTCAAGGCACTAACTGACCATTTTGCACCAAACCCCACAAAGATGGCATTCCGTGTGGACTTCTTCATGCGCCAACAGATAAATGAGACGGCCACTGACCTCGTGGCCAACCTGCGCCAGCTGGCCCTCAATTGTGAGTTCGCGAACCTGGACAAATCCCTCTTAGACCGGTTTGCGATGGGCTTCCGGGAGCCGAAACTCCGCTGCAAGCTAATCGGGCTGGAAGAATTCACCCTGGTAAAGGCACTGCGCAATGCCACAGCCTTCGAGAAGTCCCAGTGAGACTGCCAAACCCCCACCACATACCAGGCATCCGTTCCATCGGCTTCTGAGGCATCAGATAAAGACAAGGCCCACCAAGTCCATCAGCCGGCCCACCACAGCCCACGACCAACGGCCGCTCCGGCACCACCAAGCCAAGACAATGCATCACATCCCTGCACCATCCCTGTGTGACGCGACATGCAGGGCCTGCGGCAAGACTGGCCACATCGCACGCACTTGCCGCTCTAAGGGAACCAGGAGACGCACCACCGCCCACCAGGAAACAGAGGTTCTACACACAACGGCTGTCCACCAACATCAGGTACTGGTGTTGCCCCGGGACACCCCTGACAAAATTAAACTGACTGTGTTGATAGAGGGAAGGCCCTGCAAGATGGAACTCTCTTTTGAAAGGCGTTTTTTGATGATGTTTTGATCACTGCCCCCTCGGAGGAGGACACCACCCACCTACGTGCCATGCTACAGCGTTTTGACTCCGCCGGCCTGAAGGTGAAGTGGGAGAAGTGCCTCTTGGGAGTTCCCCGGGTGGTGTTCCTCTGTGGACATGGATGGCATCCACCCCGCACACGACAAGGTTCATGCCATAAGAATGCCCTGGCCCCCAAGGCAGAGTTGGAGGCATTTTTGGGGCTTCTGAAATTTTATCACTCCTTTCTGCCCCCTCACGGAACCTCTCCACCGCCTGCTTGACAAAAAGGCCCCCTGGGTGTGGGGTTGGTGGCAGACCGCCGCATTCCAGACAGTAAAAGAGCTTCTCACATCAAACGACATCCTTGCCCACTTTGACGAGACATTGCCAGTCATTTTGGCATGAGATGCTTCTCCCTACGGCGTCGGCACAGTCCTCGGCCATCAGTTGCCAGACGGGCGGGAGGTGCCAGTAGCCTACTACTCCCAGACCTTGTTGTCATCGGAACGGAACTACACCCAGACAGACAAGGAGGACCTTGCGATCGTGGCCAGGGTGAAAATGTACAAAGAAGAAAAAAGGGGGAAAAAACTGAACCTAAACCTAGAATTCAGACCCTAAAAAGGTTAGTCAGGAATAGAAAAGGGCCAACTCTAAAAATCTAATCATAAAATAAACAAAAATATATATGTGTGTTTATTCAACATAAATTAAAATAACAAACAAGGGCCCATTCATACCTCATATAAAACTATAAAAACATACAAGGGCTAATAAGATAGACCTAATAAGATAGACCTAACGCGTTTCGGCCTTTACAGGCCTTCCTCAGAGGTCTAATACATACAGAACATATTGGCTGATGTGCAAAAATACATACAATTCTACATATACAAAATATGGAATAAAGACCAGAAATCAATTGTTCCAAAGTTTAACCACTGGGCAAGGAAAAGAAATACAGAAATACAAATGAAGCCTCCAGTGAAACCACATGTCCAGTGGTACTTCTCTCTGGTCAACTGTATATTCATCTAAGGTTGTACAGCCAAATGTTCCAAATAAAATGTTCCTTAGGTTAGATGAATATACAGTTGACTGGGGGGGAGGGGATGGCCCACGGGTTGGGGTGGACCCTGAATTCACCACATTCACATCCTGAAAAAACGAACTCTCCGTGCACAAAGGGTGCCTCCTCTGGAGAAACAGGTGGTGGTTCCCCCGCCGCTGCGAAAAGGGGTGTTGGTAGCCATGGACGAGTCCCACCCAGGAATCGTGAAAATGAAGGCACTGGCCAGAAGCTACGTGTGGTGGCCAGGGATGGACAGTGAAATCGAGGCCTGGGTACAGCGTTGCCAGGCCTGCCAGGAGACACATCCCGAACCTCCAAAGACCCCCATGCATCAGTGGGAGCCCACCCACAAACCGTGGACATGGATACATTTGGACTTCGCCAACCTGTTCCAGGGGCAAATATTCTTTATACTAGTGGACTCGTATACCAAATGGTTGGAAGTCGTACCAGTCACTTCCACCTCATCCCGGGCCGCTATCCGGGCTATGAGGCACGTCTTTAGCACACATGGCCTGCCGAACATGGTGGTAACAGACAACGGCATGGCACTCAATGGTGGTAACAGACAACAGCACGGCACTCACTTCTGGGGAGTTTCAGGAGTTCTTGGAACAGAACTTTATCCGGCATGTGCGGTCAGCTCCCTTCCACCCGGCGACCAACGGCCAGGCCGAATGAATGGTCCAAACCACCAAGGATGCTCTCCAGAGGTTCACCCATGGGGACTGGAACCGCTGGCTTGATATCTTCTTGTTTGGCCACCGAATGACCCCAAGCACATCCACATGGGCGGCAGTCCTTCTGAACTCTTGATGGGCCGCCACCCCACGACGCGGCTGGATCACCTTCACCCAGACCGGGCTCCAGTGTTATGCCCTTCCCCGGTGAGTCAAGAGGCCCCTCGCGGGTTGTTCCCAGGTGACCCTGTTTTTGCACAGAACTATGCTAGTGGTCCAAAATGGGTTCCGGCGAGGGTGACCCAAGTAACCGGACCTCTTTTGTACAAGGTTTCAACAGAAGGGGGCCAACTTTTACGAAGGCACATTGATCAGCTACGCCGCCGCCTGCTGCCCGAGGAACCAGACCTGACCGTGGCTGAGAAAGAGGATGGCAGCCCGGAACCTGCATCGCCACCTATGGAGAGTGAGCCTCCTCCGCATGACAGCACAACCCCAGAA
>NW_015169841.1:323746-328843 GCF_001447785.1 Gekko japonicus | reverse complement strand
CGAGCAGCTGAGATCTCTGCACAAGCCGCGACAGAGCCACCGGCATCGGCTCCAGCACCACAGGACTCCAGAGAGGTCCTCCCCTCACCAAGCCCAGCCCGGGCACCAGCAACACCGCCACAAGAGCCCCAGCGCTCACAGAGAGAGCAGCGCAAGCCGGCGTACCTCGAGGACTATGTCAGTTAGGGGGTTTCGGAACTTAGGGGGGAGGGTTGTTATGTATTGATACTGTTTCCCTGCAACACGGTGCTGCCAGAGAAAGGGTGAGCTTGGGGAGGAAAACAATAGACTGGCAGGATCCTGGCAGCCACCAATTAAGATGCATAGATGGTGTAAATAGCCTATTGTTGGGAGTGGGTGTGTGATGGGTGTGACATTTATGGGCTTATAAGCAGGGCTCCGGCTCTGCTCGAGTTGTCCTTAGTTTGACCTGATTCACAAATAAAGCATGAGCTGATCACTACTCGCGTCTTGAACTCAGTATATTTCAAATCACTTCCCCTACAGGCTTTACACAGAGATTGAATAGTATCAGGGATAAGACTGAGCAAGACTCCAGTACCCACCTCCTAAGATGTAACTGTTAGGAACTACTGAAACCAATTCAAAACTCAACTCTTAATCCCTACTTCTATTTCTAAGCATCTTAACAAGAAGTTTTAATATTCCAAATTCCTGTACATCACAGAGTGATCAGAAAGTAGTGCATTTCCAACAAGAGCTGCATGATCCCATATCTAGATAGAAGAACCAACCATAACCACAGTTAAAAGTTCAGAGAACTAGCTTGGATCAACCAAACATTTCCATGGAAGAGACTTCTATTTACTCAGAATGACTTCTTCCTTCCTCCTGCTGCAGCCCAAATGCCCACAGATGTCTTGGAGGACAACTCCCCCCCCACCCACATGAACAGCGCAAGAGGCAAATCAGCAAAAATCACCCCCTCCCTTCCATCCACGTAAATCCTCTAGTGGATCCATGCCATCCTCTGAAAGTACCAGATCTAGCTTCATTTCTGAAGATAAACAGGCCTGGGATTTGGCCAGAACATAGATGAAAGATTGCACTGGATTACCCCCTCACATAATGAAAAAGTTCAGGGCAAACTCACAACTCAAACCTGACTGCAAGTGGGGGGGAAAAGTCAGCTGGTTGGCTTAGACTGAGCCAACTGAAATTGAATTTGATGAAGATGGAGGTCCTGTGTCTGAGTCGAAGCGGTCTGGGGTTAGGGATCCCACTCCCGACTTTTGATGGGGCGCCATTGGTGCCAGTGCCAGGGGTTAGGAGTTTGGGAGTGCTCTTGGATGCCTCCTTAACGATGGAGGCCCAGGTAGCAGCCACTGCTAAGTCAGCCTTCTACCATCTTCGGCTGATTAGGCAGCTGGTTCTCTTCCTCAAACGCAGCAACTTGGCAACAGTGATTCAAGCGATGGTAACCTTGAGATCAGACTACTGTAACGCTCTCTACAGGGGGCTGCCCTTATCCCAAATCCGGAAGCTACAGGTGGTGCAGAATGTGGCAGCCAGGCTTTTGCTAGGTCTCCTCTTGTGGAAGCACATTCAGCCTGTGCTGAAAGCGCTACACTGACTACCCATCACATACCGAATTCGCTTCAAGGTGCTAGTTCTTACCTATAAAGGTCAGGGGCCTGCATACCTGAGGGATCGCCTTTCCCCATATGTTCTCCAGAGAGCACTGCATTCAGCATCTCAAAATCTCTTGGCTCTCCCCAGTCCAAAAGATACCAGGCTGACTACGACCAGGGCCAGGGCTTTCTCTGTGGTGGCTCTGCACTGGTGGAATGAGCTCCTGGAAGATACTAGGGCTCTGCTGGACCTTTTACAGTTCTGCAGGGCCTGCAAAATGGAGCTCTTCCACCAGGCATTCGATTGAGGAGCCACATCTAAGAGATAAATATAGGTTTCCCTAGTGTTGCCAGGGGAATGGCAACCCTAGTCTATCAGTGACTACTAGCCGTGGTGACTGAGGGGAATTCCAGACCCAGGAGACAACGTCAGAGGAAGGTCTCAGCCTCTATGCCCTGTTGTTGGCCCTCCAGAGGAACTGGTTTGTCACTGTGTGAGACAGAATGCTAGGCTAGATGGACCACTGGTCTGACTCACCAGGGCTCTTCTTATACTCTTATGTTTGTATAAGGAAGCTCCCAGGAACCAGGTTTGTAGCCAGGATTTTTTTTTGTTTGGGGAACATTTCAATTTTTAAGGGGGCAATTAAATTACAGTCAATTCACTTTTCCAATGTTACCCCTATTTGTTATCTAAAAAGAGCTGTTCAAGTCATGTCCATGCTATCAAGCATATTTTCAGAGAACTCAGATGCAAAAATAAGAACCCCATTCTTTCCCCATCTGTCCATAGCTTTTGGTTTTCCACAAAATGAGCAACACTGCATTGAGATGATCTTGGCTGCAATCCATTCTTTCATACCATTTAGTATGCAAATGTAAATAAGCTAGTAGCTATCAAACCTTGGTAGTATATCCCTAGTTGCACCTTGCCATAACATAGGTCCCACACAGACAAGGTTAGTCCTCCACCTGATCGATCACAAGCAACCTATGTAAGAACAATACAACACATAAAGGAGCTTTGCCTATAGGGTGGCATAGCTTTCTGATAAGGCATCCAAATATCCCTCAGGACTAATGAACTGACAATAGAGCAACAGAAACTTCCAATGACTAACCAGATGCTCTTTTGACTGACAATTCCTGGATTTAAGTAAAGTGTTATAAAGGAAAACATTTTCACATATCTATGGGAATGCTATGAAGCCATGTATCTGGAAAGTGGCTATTGTTTAATTAATACTAATGCTATACATCTTCAAGGAAGCACTTCGCGTTAATTTCCTCTACTCCTATATTAGAAAAACTTTTCATACTGAATTTCTAATAAAAAGGGGGGAATAAGAGGGAATTTTAAAAAGAAGGTAAAATTAAATTAGATGCACCTTCAACATTTGTTTCTACTCAACTATCATTTTATGCTTTATGGGAAATACACATCCTACTTGCTCTTTCTAATACCCACAGAAATATTAAATATTCAGGTGGAATGAACAAAGTTTGAGTACACTGGCACTTTTAAGACTAACAAAGTTTTATTCTGGGTATAAACTTTCATGCTGAAACTTTGTTCTGCTGCTTCAGACCAACGTGGCTATCAAAGTTAAGCCATGTGTCAAAATCCTACTTTTTGTATATCCAGCAGGATTTTGCCTTGGGACGGAAAGACACGTGCACGCACACACAACAACCTCTACCTCTTTATCAAACTCAGTTTTAAAACCCTTTTGCTGTGAAGGCCGGGTGAGGAGAGAAGCAAGGTTTGAAAGCTATTTATTGTGCAGCACACAAGGAGGAGAGAGAAAATGAGAACACAAACTGAAATACTCCAAGTCTAAGCCCTGCAAGAATGAATTATTTTGTTCTCTGGTTTGTACTCACAGGAAGTAGACTAAAACAGCACAACGGTCAAACTAAACTGTATAACCTTGCTAAAATTAGTAAATGTTGACAAGTGGTGATTCCCTAATTTTGGGATGAGAGATATAATGGCAAAATTTTAAACCAATGTTACCAAATATGTCTAGACAGACAGAGCCATGGTATGGCTTTCTGAGAACACACACACTAAGCCTTCCCCATTACAAGAAAATTAAGTATTTGTGTTTTCTATAAGTAATAGGAATAAGGCTCGTTGTTGAAATAAATACAACGAACTCTAGAAAGAGGCTCTGGGAGAGTGCCAAGGCCTTGGGCACTCATCATCAATGTGCTGTGGCGACCTCAATAGAGTATAATGACACAGAGTCCACCATTTTCTCCAGAGGAACTGACCTCTGCTACCTGAAGGGCAGTTATAATTTTCAGTGATCTCCAGCCCTCATCTGGAGATTGGCAAGAATCATTACCCACGAAGAAATGGCTGGTTTGGAGGGTAGAGTCTATGGTATTGCACCTGTCTGAGGTCCCACCCCTCCTCAAACCTCACCCTTTCCAGGCTCCACCTCTCAAATCTCCATGAATTTCCCAACCTGGAGTTGGAAACCCTATCTCTTTCCCAGCCAAGCATCAACCTGTCATTATCTGCCCCTCTGATTACAGCCTTGCATCTCCTCCCCCTACCTCCTGGAGATCAGTTGTAATTCTGAGTGATTTCCACCCCTCTCCTGAGATTGGCAACAGTGGTTCCCCAGAAGGGAATGGCTGGTTGAGAGGGTGAAGTCTATGGCATTTTACCTGTCTGAGGTCCCACCCCTCCTCAAACCTCACCCTCTCCAGGTTCCATCCCTCAAATCTCCAGGAATTTCCCACCTGGAGTTGGCAACCCTATCTCCTTCCCAGCCAATCATCAACCTACCTTTATTTCCCCCTCACTCTTCAGCTTTCCCTTCCCCCCACACAAACACCTGCAGCCTCTTCTATGTTCTGAAGCCCTGACTGCCACAGAGTCCACCATTTTCCATGCTCTGAAGCCCTTACTGCCACAGAGTCTACCATTTTCTCCAGGGGAACTGATCTCTGCCATCTGGAGAGCAGTTGTAATTCTGAGTGATCACCAGCCCTCACCTGAAGATTGGCAACAATGGTTTCCCAGGAGGAAAAGTAGTCTTTCTCTGCAATGGGGACCAAAGCAGTTTACATCATTCTCCTCTCCCCCTTTTGACTTGCACAACAACTCTGTGAGGTAGGTTAGGCTGAAAGTCTGTGACTGGTCCAAAATCACCCACTCAGCTTCTACAGCAAGAACCTGGATCTAGCAGACCCTGCTCTGAAGCACTGACTGCTACGCCTAGGGCAGCCAACCTCCAGGTGGAGCCTGAAGGTCACCAGGTATCGCAACTGAACTCCAGACAACAGATCTCCCCCCCCCCCGGAAAAAATAACTGCTTTGGAAGGTGGGCTGTATGGCATTCTATTCAGCTGAGGCCTCTCCCATCCCCAAACCCTGGCTTCCATAGACTCTACCAGAAAATCTCCAGGAATCTCCCTACCTGGAGTTGGTAACCCTAGTCAGGACTAGCCCCAATTAGTTCCTCACAAAGGCCTGCAAAGGGTTTCCTTC
>NW_015169841.1:314440-323283 GCF_001447785.1 Gekko japonicus | reverse complement strand
TTTTGACCTTGGAATGTTTTGCTGCCTTTGTAGTAGATAAGACTGTGAGAACTGTTGATGGGGCCGTTCCCAATCTGGCTGGTGTGAACCAAACGGCTAAAGGCTCTCTCCCGCCTTGATTTTCTCCCACTCAAATGCCTGCTGAGTGCAAACTGTATTCATTGGCTAACCCTTTTTATTTGAACTGTCTATATCTGTACATGCTTGGCTTTGAGTTTAATTCCTGACAATGACCATTAAAGTGTATCAATAGTGACTTGTAATAAAGCAATCTATTCTTATGAATCGTTGTGGACTGCAACTGCTCTATTGAACCTGACACCCAGGGACAAAGACTGCCTTGGAACAGTCCCTGTTTTCCCGCACTTTTTGGCCTTGGGGCAGCTGGGAACTGTAGGCCAGCAGATGATACCCTTGCAGGCCCCTCTCTGGAACTACAGCTCAATTAAACCTTATGGGGGAACATTTTAAACAAAGAATCGCAGCCATCTTACAAACACAGGTAACTGCCATTTTGTTACACCTACCAACAGCCACTAAGGGGAAAGTTAGTTAGTCCCACACAGGAGGCAAGCAGGAAAAGACACAAAGCAGTTTGCCAGCACCCGGCCAATGGCACACGAGTACTCTTGAGTGGCGGCTGACGGGCCAATGGCTGAGGGAGCACATGGAATGTTGCCACTCAAAAACAGAATTATTATATAGAGATATACTTACCTTCTCTGAATTTCCAGATCTTCTTGTGATGGGCCATTTTGCACTTGTGGGGGAAGTTGTGCACTTTGTCGAGGCAGCGTTGGACCTAGAAAAAGATAGAAATTAGATCTCATCTTTCAGGTTAGTGTATAAAGGTTAAAGCAAATGCAAAAGTCAACTTTTGGTCATCAGCTTTCTTTACAGTAAAGCAAAGCACCTACAGCAGATGAATAAAATAGCACCATGACCAATAGGCTTTACAGTTTTTCTAAACAAGTTTACTTGCAAATGGATGAAGAACTCAAAAGGAATACACAAGCTCTCTGTGGTAGCTCAGCTCATTAAAACTGAACACAATTCCATGAACTCTATGTTCTGCCAAACTATTGTTAAACAAATGTCAGATTACAGGGTGAACAAGACTCAATTCAAGAACCTACCTAACGGAACACCAAAACAAGAAATAGGGGGGATATATAAACACAATTGAAATACAAAGATAGTAACATAATATTGAGGTCTTATTAAAAAACTTATTTTTAAATTTTACATTAAAGGTACAAGTATTTTTTAAAAACAGATTAAAAACAATATACAGCTATCACTTCTACAGTTTTTTTCATTTTGCAGCTCCTCTGGTTTTTGATCAATTGCTTCTTCTTCCATTTGGCTTCTTGTCTTAGTCTTTTTTAGTGTTTTCAAAGTATTTAATTTCTCCCTCAATGGTGCTTAACCTCTAAATACTCTCTGTATTGTGCGGGGACATGCCTTCTATCAATTACAATTGATCCAAGTCCTCCAGACAGCATCATAACCTAGCATTGAGACAGCAGTTTCTTCATGCAAATTCTCTATTAACATTGACTTACTAACTGAAAATCCACTTTCAACTGCAGAATTACCATGACAAAGGATAAAACATATCTTGAAAACATTCCACAAGTCTGAGAAATTCTTGTTGGCTATCAAAATACCACTGTATAATGTATCCAATTCAACTTCATCATCTAGTTTTACCATGTATGCTTAAAACTGAGCTTTGAATTCATTGTGGGCAGCTTCGGTTATTGCTGCTTTAAGTTTCAGCTCTTGTGCCATTGATCGATTTGCTGCATGAAGGTCAATATTATTTATTTGATATATGGCAAAATTACACACAGGAAACACATAATAATATAAAATATATACCCAAGTTGATACAACAACAGATTGAACAATCATACTAAATACTCTCTAAATACTCTCTAATATCTAAATTTTCAATCTACTCAATCACAGCTGAGGAAACTTTAAAGAACTCTGTCACATCTCCCTGGAAAGCACGACGCTTGCATTCATGTGACAGGTAAAAAATAGTTTGGCGGGCTGCACTGCAATCATATTTGGGCCCTGGTATTTTCCCCATTTAAACAACAGATCTGCACATCTGCCAAAGCGTACTCGTACTCATATGACATGTCAAATCCTGCAGGCCTCTTGCTCATGTTTATCAGGCTATGGATATTGGGTGGAACTGACTGCATCAATGTTCATGACCATTCATTCCTTAGACTGAAATTTTGTGATTGCAGGATTTGTGCAGTCCTTATTGCACAGTGTCGGGAACCTAGGCTGGGTAAAGTCGCATCAGCAATGTCTTTGTGAATAGGCAACTCTCTGTTTTTGATGATCTTTCTATATTCACAAAGAAGGGCATCCTGTCTTTGGAGATGCAGGGGCGCGATGCGGCACAATGTAGATTACCAATAGATCAAAGTGGGTTTAATAAATTCACTGGTGGTTCTTATTGTGGCATTAGGTTGGACATCAAGTTTGTGAACATGGGGGCTGTTGAGACACACTGAAGCATCATATTCCGTAATACTATAGATCAGGTATGTCAAATGTGCGGTCCATGGGCCGAATCTGGCCCACACAGGGCTCAAAATTGGCTCCCCAAGCAGCTTCCTTCTCCTGCTTCCTTTCCCAGGGCTGCTGCTGCAGCCACACCCTAGCTTGCTTTTTTCCCAGCTCTCTCAGTGAATACAATAAAGTGGATGCATAGCCCTTCTGGGGGGTTGCTGAGAATACAGATGTAAGGTATGAATGATGTTAGCAAATGTAGTGAGATAAGAAACCAATATCCCTGTTAAGTCCTGGGGGTTCTGTGGGGTTTTTTTGGCCCCCTGCAGGGGATTTTTTATTGCATTTTCTATAAACTACAAAGAAACAAAGAGGGGTAACTACAAACTACAGGTGAAAGTAAAGAGAACCACTAAAAACCCAAGAGGTGGTGGTCATATATTGCTTACAATATTAGCTTAAAACCAGGACTTCTTCGAACATATATATATACTATCTCATCTCCCCTTCCTTTATTACAATCTTTATCTTCTTCTCCTAATGGTCCATATTATTACAGCAAGTCTAACCAGCCTTAAAAGCAGTTTCAGTTCTTTCCTTTTAGGGCCTAATTTTCTTCTGGAGACTCTGTCCATAATCACTGGGCAAATTTTCTTCTTTATGTATATTGGGTATAAGTCCCTTCGCTTTACTTCGCTTTCAATCTGCAACTGGTCCCAAAACATCATTTATAGCTTATTGAGGATTCTCCTGTCTTCATAGCGCTTGTCTTTGGAATCATGTAGTTAATTGTAGATTGTTGGCTCTGTTCATTAACAAGTATCTTTTTTTTGGTACCAGTAGGGGTCACCATAACAGTTCACAATTTGGTAAAGTTTGTGGTATTCAGGTCACCTGACCTGACCAGCCTCTCACTTCCTGAAGGAGGCTTAAATTCCATCTCACTTTCTCCGCTTTTGATCGCCATTTTTGGGGATGTTTACTTTTCTTTTTTTTTAATTGCAAAAGTCTCGAATGTTTGCCTTTCACTTGGACGCTTCTTGCTTATAGCTCCGTCCCCCCCAGAGGATGCTCTGAATTCACTTTGTTGTCTGGGGGGAGAGTTCCCCCCCCCACTTAGTAGGGGAGGACTGCAAGCCATCACTCTGATGTTTCATTTCAACTTTACTCACTTGTCATATGTAGATCAAGTAGATATCGCCAACAGGTATGCTTATTTACCGCCCGACCTCCAATCGCTTGATGGGATATGCATAGCTTAGTCCTTGCAGGAACACAATGGAGAGACCATCGGGGCAAAGGAATGCCTCAATCCACTGGCAGCATGCCGGGGGAGAGGCGATCTTCAGCGCCCCATTGCAAGGATCCCCAGGGAGTGTGCACATTCGCAGCCCCTCTGTAACTGCTGGTTTGCAGGCCGTGTCCCTGGGAGCCCCCAGGAGACACAGCTGCCATCAGTTCACCGAAACCCCGCCTCCGGGGTTCCATTGTTCTGAGTGTCATAAGTACCTGTAACTCAGCAATTTCCCTTTCTAGTTTGTTCCTGAAGTTCCTTTGCAGTAAAATAGCTACTTTGAGGTCACTAATTGAATGTCCTGGAAGGCTGAAGTGTTCTCCTACAGGTTTCTCAGTCTTGTAATTCTTGATGTCAGATTTGTGTCTATTGACCTTTTGGTGTAGGGTGTGACCTGTGTTGCCCTATGTAGAGAATTGAAGCATTTAATGGCATATACAATGTTAGAAGATGTCAAATGAATGAGCCTGAGATGGTAGTTGTTGTTAGGTCCAGTGACTGCATCTTCTTGGTGTTATGTGGCAGCAAAGTTGGCATCTGGGTTTATTGCAAGCTCTGGTACCAGTGTCCATGTTCAAATTAGATGTTGTATTATTATAAGTGAGGAGATGTTTAAGATTGGGAGGCTGTCTGAGTGCTAGAAAAGGTCTGCTCTCCAGTGTTTGTGAAAGAGAACTGTCATTATTCAGTAGGGGTTGTAAGTCATTGATGATGCGCTGATTTGAGTTGAGAGCTGTATGTGATTACTAGTGGTGTTCTGTTATTATCTCTTTTAGGCATGTCTTTTAACAGGCTTTCTCTGGGTATCATTCTGGCTTAGTTAATCTGTTTCTTGACTTCATCAAGGGGATATTTTAGTTCCAAAAGGGTTTATTGTAGAGAAGCTCTGTCTGTAGGATTGGAACAGATGCAAATGTAGGATAGAACCTCGCTATAGACAACAGATTATTTGGTATGTTTAGGATGGTAGATGGATGCATGTAGAGATGTTTGTCGATCAGCTGGTTTCCGGTATAAGGTGGTGTCTATGTGTCTGTTATGCGTTTGTACAGTTGTGTCCAGAAAATGTATTTCTTGAATAGATTGGTTTATTGTCAGATTGATGGCAGGGTGAAAGTTGTTGAATGCCTGGTGAAATTTGTCCAGGGCTTCTCTACCATGTGTCCAGACAGTTAAAAATATCAACAATGTAACATACGTATAAGAGAGGTGTGAGTGGGCAGGAGTTTAGGAAGCATTGCTCCAAGTTGGCCATAAAGATGTTAGCATACTGTGGTGCCATGTGGGTGCCCATGGCTGTACCATTAATCTGAAGGTACAAGTTATTACCAAATCTGAAGTAGTTATGGGTGAGAACAAAATGGCAGAGTTTGGTTGCAAGGTCAGCTGTGGTGCTGTCTAAAAGCATATTTCTTATATTTCTTGTGGCTTGTAATCCATCTTTGTGTGGGATGTTGGTGTACAGAGACTCCATATCCGTAGCGATAAAAATAGTATTCTCTGGGAGGCTATTCAAAGATTGTATTTTCTTCAGGAAATCTGTGGTGTTGTGCATATAACTATGAACATTAATGGCAGTGTGTCTTAGAATAGAGTCCACGTATCCAGATACTTCCACAATAAGAGTGCCTATGCCTGAGACAATGGGGCATCCTGGGATGCCAGGTCTGTGTATTTTCTGTAGAAGGTAAAAGGTACTTGGTCCAGGTTCCTGCGGTGTGTCTGAAAGGATTTTTTCCTGTAAGAATAGGGGTAATCCCTTCATAATCTTGTTTATATTTTTCCCATTCATGTGTGGGATCTGAGGATAGTTGCTTGTAAAAAGCAGTATTTGTAAATTGTCTTTGAGCCTCCTGGGTGTAGTCTGATTATGACAATGGCTCCACTTAAGCATTGCTCATATGGCATCAAATTGCTTTACACTGGGAGGTAATCCCTTCTGCTGGTATAGTCCTTATAGTTACTATGCAGGCCCAGGCCAACATAGTTCAGTGCGCTCCCTCTACATCAACATTACATTTAGCTTAAGTATTGTTCAGCTCAGCACTACTACAGACAACACCTTGCCCATGGCTCTACTCTGTACAGCAAACAGCAGGTACAACAGCCCATCATCCCTCTTGGCTTCTCCCTACTAGCACACCAGTTTGCTTGGCCTTGTAGACAGTGGTACAGTTCTTTATTTGAAAAATCTTTGATGAAGTAGGTTTTTATACCCCACTTTTCTTCACCTTAAGGAGTCTCAAAGCTGCTTACAATTGCCTTTCTTTCTCTCCCTACAACACGCACCTTGTGAGGAAAGTGGGGCTGAGAGAGCTCTGAGAGAACTGTGACTGGCCCAAGGTCACCCAGCAGGCTTCATGTGGATAAGTGGGGAATCAAAGCCAGTTCTCCAGATGAGACTGTACCACTCTTAACCACTACACCATGCTTTGCAAGGCCAGGGAGAAAGAGCAAAATGTAAGGGCAAGGCTTAATGTCAGTGGCAGTTTTAATTTGTAGCAGAACACCTTCTAGTCTGGTCCAGGATTGCTTCAGTTTTGTCCGCTCTATATGATTCCTGTCCAGCCAATCAAAACCGGTAGCAGGTTACTGGACTACATGACACCCTAACCATGGGAATAGCCTGTTGCATCATTCCTTCCCTTGGGCATATTCATGGTCCAGCCAAGAAACAGTGCCTTGTTTACTAATCTGTCCAGCTGTCTTCTTTCCATGTTTTACTGCTGGGGTTGATACTAGTCACAGCTCCCACCCACCCACCCACAGCCATCTGCTTATCTGTGCTGTCCAAGCAGCCAAGGCAGCACATTTATTTTATGTTTATTTTATTGAACTTGTATCCCGCCCTCCCTGCAAGTAGGCTCAGGGGGGGTTCCAGCAATGCTAAGACAATATACAATAATAATTAAAATCAATTTAAAACAACAAGATTAAACATTGTGCTCTGGCAAGAGACAACCCTTTCTCATTCTCACTGGCAGCCAGATTACACTTGAGGAGGCCCCATGAGTATCAGAGCTTTTCCAAAGTACCCTGGGGCATAAAGATATATCCCTGAGTTAGGAGGAGGAGATCATTCTTTTTTGGCTTCAGGGACAAAAAGAAGGGAAAGAAGCAGTGTGCCTTTTACTTAACACAAAAAGCTGTTTCCTATTTTTCCCCTTTGTCAGGCAACCTGATTTGGTCTACTCCTCTAGTTTTAAAACATGTCTGTGTGGACCAGGTTTCATATTCTCTTCAAGCGCTTTAAAACAAATTGTGCTTTTTTTATAATCGTTCCTTGCATAGCTCATTCATTCTTCCTTGTTCTAAATTTGCTATTTCTTTCTAGTTTCAGAACCTGTTTGGTTGATTTCATTTTGAATATGTTCAAACTGTAGTGATTTTCTCATACGGAGCTGGAGTACTGCCTAACAGCCTGATCCTGTATTTGCATACTCAAAATGAAGTTCAGAATTCAATGAGGCTTAGTTTTCTTACAACTTAATTCTATGCAGAATTATATCTACCTCAGCCCGACTAGGAGCAAACTATCATGTGAGTTGTGAGGTCGCTTACTCAGACCTTCTTAGCCTTGAATGTATTGGATGATGTTAAAGTAAGCCACTGCCTTATTTCCAATATGAAGATAACAAGCCTGACAGGGCTGCTATAACAATTAGGAAGGTAATATAGATAGGTGAAGTTAGAGAATGGGGAAAGAACAAAGCTAAAAAAGCTAGCACTTGGGAACACTGATGTCAGCTGTATTCAAAGTACTGATGAATAGATTGAATAGTATTGTCTACTCTAACCGAAGGTAGCTCTCCAGAGCCTCGGGCAGAGAAGGGTCATTTGAACAACTCCAGTTCCTAAGTGGTTATAAAACTATATAGTTCAGTTTCAATTATTTGTATAACATTTCCCTGCATTAGAGATGTGTGTCCTATGGATTTATACAAATATTGTAGAATTTCATATTTGAAATGCCTCTCATTTAAGAAATACAAATATTCAGACATTATCTGAATTACCCTAACATGCATTTCATCAAGATCTGTTGGAAAATATGACTAGATGGAACACATATTATTATGTAAACAAACAGAAAATAGCTCAAAGTTAAGTTGCACAAATATTCATCTTCCTTTAGATTTGCCAACCCCCCTCAAAAACTTGGTAGTAAGTTGCTTTCATTAGATAACTATTCATTTTTCATTTGCAAGGAACACAAGCCACAGTCCATCTAACATAAGGTCTCGAGTCGAGTGCCGCAGGGCTCGGTCCTAGGCCCGGTGTTGTTCAATGTTTTTATGACCTGGAGGAAGACATAGGGGGGATGCTTATCAAATTTGCAGATGACACACTTAGGTGGGATTGCTAATTCTGAAGAAGACAGAGTCAGGATTCAAAATGATCTAGATAGGCTGGAACAGTGGGCTGAGACAAATAAAATGAATTTCAATAGAGATAAATGCAAAGTCCTACACTTAGGTACAAAAAAATCAAAGGCATAGATATAGAATGGGAGGGACTTGGCTTGACAGCAGCACATGTGAAAGGGATCTAGGTGTTCTGGTTGATCACAACCTAAACATGAGCCTGCAGTGCGATGTGGCTGTGAAGAAAGCTAATGCTATCTTAGGATGCATTAACAGAAGCATTGTGTCCAGATCAAGGGAGGTGGTAGTTCCGCTCTACTCTGCTATGGTCAGGCCCCACCTGGAGTACTGTGTCCAGTTTTGGGCACCACATTTTAGGAAGGATGTTGACAAGCTCGAGCGTATCCAGAAGAGGGCAACCAGGATGGTGAGAGGGTTGGAATCCAAGTCTTATGAGGAAAGGCTGAAAGAGTTGGGTATGTTTAGCCTGGGAAAGAGAAGGCTTAGAGGGGACATGATTGCAGTGTTCAAGTATTTGAAGGGCTGTCATGTAGAATACTCCTGCCAACCTAGCAGTTCGAAAGCAAGAAATGGCAAGTAGATAAATAGGTACCACTTTGGTGGGAAAGTAACAGCGTTCCGTGCGC
>NW_015169841.1:291333-313873 GCF_001447785.1 Gekko japonicus | reverse complement strand
AGCTATTTTAGATAACAGAGTAATTTAATTTTTGCTTTTTAAACATCATTATGGCTGTTCTTCGTTTAAAAATGTGTGTTGCTTTAATCTAACTGATAATGGTCAGAGCTTTGAGCATCGTCTGGAAGAGCTTGAAAATCTCACTGGTTATAGTCGGCAGCCAACCTAGCAGTTCGAAAGCAAGAAATTGCAAGTAGATAAATAGGGACCACTTCGGTGGGAAGGTAACAGCGTTCCGTGCGCCTTGGTGTTTAGTCATGCCGGCCACATGACCACGGAAATGTCTTTGGACAGCGCTGGCTCTTTGGCTTTGAAACGGAGATGAGCAACCCTAGAGTCAGATACGACTGGCTTTCGAGCAAGAGAACCTTTACCTTTACCTTTACATGCAGAATGTGGAGCATATCTATTCTCTCTTGCTCCGGATTACAAGACTAGATCTAATGGGTGGAAATTACAAGGGAGACATTACCGGCTAAATATCAGGAGAAACTTCTGAACTGTAAGAGTTGTTGAGCAGTGGAACAGTCTGCCTCGGGAGGTGGTGGATGCTCCTTCATTGGACATTTTCAAGCGGAGGCTGGAAGACCATCTTTTGGGTATGTTGTAGGTATGTAGGGCTATCTTTCAGTATACTCCTGCAGAGTGCAGGGGGGTGGACTAGATGACTTGCAAGGTCCCTTCCAACTCTAACATTCTATGATTCTATGATATGGTACAGACAACTACAAGCTGAGTCAGGTCTGCAGCCTATGCTTAGCTAATCCATGACTGCCCTTCCAGATTTTAAAGACACCTTGACTTTTGCTCAGTTTCTCTACATGGAAAAGTCCACTTTTTTGGTTTTGTTTGTTTGAGGATTGTACTTGATCAGACATACTGCATACGTTGTGTACATTTGCATATTTCTGAGGGGGACATGGGCACAAAGGATTAAAATAAGCCTGTTTTTAAAATGTCAAGTTACATGAGCACATCCCAGTTCAACTACATCCCAGCTTTTGGGATTTGGGATGCGGAATGGGAACTCCTGTGCCAGACAAAGTTGTCTGGTGTACTGTTATTTGCTATGCATGCAGGGGAACGGGGTGCTTACCTCTGTACTAATCTAAACAATTTGTATACAACCAAAATTTAACATAATTGCCACAGATTTTGGCCCAAGCATACATCATTTTAAGATCATCTGCAGCACGACTAATGCTTTATATTCTTTAGATACAAAATATGTCTTTCAGGAGTACACACCACATGTACAGTGCAAAGGAAGAAAAAGCATAAGAAAAGATAGCACAAAGCTAAAACCTTAGATGGGAAATTGAAACTACACAGTTTAGAAAGCTTTCAAAATCATGGGCTTCTCATATCCTGTCCTTGCATTTCAATTTTTAGTTACCTTTTTGTCTTTTCTGGTATCTACTCCTTAAGTTATTCAGTCCAATCATAGGATACATATCATCATTAAGGAACATAAGCTATTTTATTACACTTCTTATTACACTTTCTTATACAGGATGGACTATGCCAACTATTAATGGATATTTGGCTGTTCAAAGCATTTCAGAAATGCTTCAATATTAAATGCAGTTAGCATTTAGAAAATGTTTACATAGGCAGCAGTTGCTGCACAACAAGACCTTGGACAAGGTAACTTGTTCCCAGTAAATTAACATTTGTTCAATCATTCTGTCATTATTTGGCTTGTGCTAATTCCAGAAAGATGGATTCAACTAAACAGTGTCAGTTTGACTGAATGTAACAATTAGAAAAGAATTCTGATTTATAGGGCCAATTTCTTCTAGTCTTCTTGCAGATGTATTAATTACTTCATTTGGTATTCTTGTCCTATTAGTAGGCTCCCTGAATTGAAGAAACGTAGGGCATACAAATGCAGTAAGGAACAAAGGCTAAAGTGAGTCTCCACAAGCTGACTCCCTCCAAAGATCTACATGAAAACCCAGGGGCGGGGGGGGGGGGGGGGGCGCCTCACAAATATACAAAAAAAAAAATCACAAAAAAGCAGCACAGGCAAGGGTTGGAACATGCAGACTCATTTCTGCTGCTAGGAAATGTCTCCAGCAAAGACAAGAGCAAGCATCTGTTGTCTCTCATCAGAGGTGGTAATTGTGCCTTTAAAGCACACAGTTCAGTCAATACAATTGGCCTCAAACTGTATACTCATTGGCATGTGTTCTGAGCCAATAATTTCTCCAGTTAGCTTTGGGAGGAAACTTAGATTGGTATCTATGTCCCCATATAGAGACATTTAATTGGATTATAATTGCATACACTTTGGTGTACGGTATCTATCCTTGAATTGTTCTCTCAAACAATTTGAGAATTAAGGGAGTCCAAATAATCACTGCAGTGTGATACTCCTCCCCACAAATGTCACAGGGCAAGAACAAGTGCTTCTGCAAAAGGAAGTCCTACCTCACCAGTCTTTTGGAGTTCTTTGAGATAGTGAACAAGCATGCAGACAACGGTGACCCAGTAGACATTACATACTTGGCCTTTCAAATGGCTTTCGACAGGTACCTCACCAAAAACTCCTGAGTAGCTTAGCAGTCATGGGATAAGAGGACAGGTTCTCTTATGGATTAAAAACTGTTTAAGTGACAGGAAGCAAAGAGTAGGAATAAATGGACAGTTCTCACAATGGAGGGGAGTAAGAAGAGGGGTCCCACAAGGATTGGTATTGGAGCCAGATAGTACGATTTAATTTATTCATAAATGATCCAGAAATAGGGGTGAGTAGTGTAGCAGCCACAACATTATTCAGGATGGTGAAAACCAGGGCTGACTGTAAAGGTCTCCAAGAGGACCTCCACGAACAATGTGGCAAATGAAGTTCAGTGTTGGTAAGCCTTGGCTGGGAGGGCGGGGTATAAATTTGAGAAACAAATAAATAAATAAGTGTAAAGTGATGCACATTGGGACAAAAAAAATCCCAACTTAGCTAATGGGAGCTAAACTTGCTGAGACTGACAGGGGAAAAGATCTTGGGGTGGTAGTGGATAGCTCAAGGAACGTGTCAGCCCAGTGTGCTGCAGTGGTGAAAAGGGTAAATTCTATGTTAGGGACTGTTAGGAAAGGGATTGAGAATAAAACAGCCAATATTGTAATGCCTCTGTATCTATGGTGCGGCTTCATTTGGAATATAGTGTGCAGTTCTGGTCACCATATTTCAAAAAGGACACTGCAGAGCTGGAAAAAGTACAGAGGAGAACAACCAAGATGATTATGGGGCTGGAGCACCTTCCCTATGAGGAAAGACTGAAGAGTCTGGGACATTTCAGTTTAGAATAGAAACAACAAGAGGGGACATAATAGAGGTTTATAAAATTATGCATGGGGTGGAGAGAGCTGATGAGAAATTTTTCTCCCTCTCCCAATAGACCAGAACTAGAGGGCATCCAATGAAGCTGATGGGCAGCAGGTTCAAGACAGACAAATGGAAATAATACTTTATACAGAGAGTGATTAAAATGTGGAATTCGCTGCCAGAGGACGCAGTGATGGCCACAGGAATACACAGCTTTTTAAAGGGATTAGATAAGATTCATGGAGGATAAGTCTATTGATGGCTACTAGCTATGGTGACTGAGGGGAACCTCCCGATTCAGAGGCATTAAACCTCTGAATCCCAGAGCCAGGAGGCAACCTCAGGGCAAGGCTTTGGCCTCTGTGTCCTGTTGTTAACCCTCCAGAGGAACTGGTTGGCCACTGTGTAAGACAAGATGCTGAACTAGATGGACCACTGCTCTGATCCAGCAAGGCGCTTCTTATATTCTTAAGTGACTGCATTACTGCCCGAGTCAAAACATTTAATTTCCGTTTTTAAACAGAGAAAGAGAAACTAAAGATTAAGAGATAGGAATTGGTTAAGGGAGATGCCTTAAACTTATCTTGTAGACCAAATAAGAACACTGCAAAGTATATTCATTACCGAAGAGTCACAGTATTTCTAAAGAGCAGTTCCAAAGTCAAATTCACAGGAAATGCCTTTGATTATATTAAATCAACTGTCCTACCTTTTTATATAGTTTGTGGGAAATGATATCAAGTTTGAGGAAATGATATCAAGTTGGGATCCATTTATCTTTCTATACATTGCCAATAGTATGTTGGCCGTTAATGAGCTTTCATATTTTGTTCAGTATCTATGTTAACTGTAATTGGTCAAAGTTGAAGCTAAAGGGAATGCTGGTACATAAGAGGGATGTGGTTCAGGGCCTGTGGCTCAGGGGAATAACATCTGCTTTGCATGCAGAAGGTCCTAGGTTCAATCCCTGGCATCTTTAGTTAAAAAAATCAGGTAGTATGTGATGTGAAAGACCTCTACCTGAGACCTTGGAGAACTGCTGCTGCCAGTCAGAGGCCTGACCTAGACACAACAATTGTCCAAACTCAGCATAAGGCAGCATATGTATAATTTTTATTAATTTAGATACTTTTTTATTTTTATTTTATTTTTATTTTACTTTATTTTAGATACTTATGCCCCACTTTTCTCTGGGGACTCAAAGTAGGGTTGCCAAGTCCTTACTGTATGCAGAGCGGGAGACTCCAGCGCTGCTCCGGGAGTTCATGCGTGCGCGCACCACAATTACGTCACCAGGAAGTGACGCATAGAGTTTTCCCTTGGATGACCGTGTCCCCGCCCCCAACGCGACTGCGTCACTTCCGGGTGACATGCTGACATCGGGCACATCACGTGATTTTGGGGTGGGGTTCCCACCGGGGCCTGATCCGCCAGCGGCAGGTAACGGGCCTCTCAGGCGGGGGTTTCCCCACCCCCCGGAGGGACTTGACAAGCCTAACTCAAAGTGTCTTACATACTCATTCTTCCCTCCTGTACTTTATCCTAACAACCATATTGTGAGGTAGGTTAGGCTGAGAGAGTGTTTGACTGGCCCAATGTCACACAGTGAGCTTCATGGCTCAGAGAGGATTTGAATCTGAGTCTCCCATATTTTAGTGCAACACTTACTACTATACCACAGTGTGCAATTCCAGTCACTTAAACTATGATTAAGCTATTGGGAAGTTTATATCTGAACCAGTACATCAATTACTTTTAAACTTTCATTAAATAAACTACCTAGGTATACAACTTTTTAAACACAGAATCACTGCTGAATTCAATATTTAACATTTTATTTACTTTAGATTTTTTTCCATTACAGCAACTTGCTCTATTCTGTGTTCACCTGTTCTTCATGGCACATATAGATTATATTTTCTCTAGAACTGAACACAGTCTCCCTGCAAATCGAATTAGACAGAGCTGTAGTTTGGTTTATTTTACTTTCATCTCAATGCGCCTTTTAAAGTAACGCTAACTGAGCATATTTATCTGGAGTAAAGTCAGTATTAATAGTGTCAAGCAACTACTACAGTAAAAAAAGTCAAATCATTCCACAAAATCAAACTTCTTGTACCAGCTCTTATACAGAATAGGATTATTTTAAAAAAACCACTTTTAGTAATAGCAATCAATATACTAGGAGTTAAATCCATTTTTAAACTAGATTCTCAACAAGAAGAAATTCTAGAAGGGCAGTTCTTTTAGTCTGCTGCAGTGCAACACCAAAAAAAGACACAACTTTAAAAATTAACATGCTGGCTGTAACATGAACTTCCATAGGCTTGCCCACAGAAGCTTATGTTTCAACAAATATTATGGACAAGTAGAAGCAGAATGAAATACCCAAAAATTCTAAGTAGTCAAAGCACCTTTCTTAAGTTTTTCCACAACAACAAAACAAAGCAAGACAAACTTACTAGCAAAAATGGAGCGATTTTTCTGCTTTTGGCAACCCATACAGCACCACATCCAACTATAATGGAAATTACAGCTTATAGAACACTGGTAAACCACCATTATTTTGATGAAGGATAAAATTCTTCCTGATGAGTTTGTGAATCCATATCACAACTTCATCTATGCATTCTTGAAGGCGATTTTTAAAGAAGATTTCTATTTCATTCCACTTGGTACCTAAACAACAACAAATTCTGCAAATGCTGTTTGAGTTCTTGTTGCAGTCTGTTCCCAAATATGATCAATTATTCATTTTACTTTATGCATAAAGCTAACTCTGCTCTATCTAATGGACTGACTGCATTAACTCCTCACCATATATGGCATCAAAGCAGAATCATCTTACTTTTAATGCGTATTTCTACAATGCAGGTAAGAAACATACTTCTGGAGCAATGCACTCCTATCAGACAATCAAACGGTTTGAGTGTTAATACAGATTACTTCTAACTAAATCTGAACATTAAAATATATCAAAATATAAACCATTTATGATTTGAAAGTCTGGAGCTGTCTTACCAGATTCTTGTGAATTTAACACTTCTAAGGCATGCATCATGGCACTTGCAAAAACATTGGCATCTTCTTTACTGCCAAAGTTCAGACCATACACTTGTCTAGCATCCCGCCACTGATGGAAAGTCTGTGTTGCTTGATTGTACTTCAGTCCTTTTGGAATGGCACAATTTATTACCACCTAAACAAATAATGAAAGTACTGTTATTGACTAAATATCTGCCTAATTACTACTGTATCAGTATATTTAAACATCATACACTTCCTCCTGTTTCTACAGCACAGGTTTGGGACAGAAAATTTTCCATCGAAAAACTTCCCATTCTAAAGATACATTACTTCGTACAATTAACAGTGAATGGATGCTATTGCCAAATAACAATACTAAGCAAGCTTGGCCATTTCAAAGTTGTAGTTAAGATTTTCCGTATGATGAGTCCTAGGAATAGGGATGGGCATGAACTGATTTACAAACCCCGGTTCATGAAGCAAGAACCAGTGGTTCAGGAGACTGCTTTGTCCCACGAACCTGCCAACAAACCTCCATGTTTAAATGAAGGTTTGTGGGCGGGTTCGGAAGTGAGCTCTGAAGGAATTAAAATGCCTTCAGAGCTCACTCTTGGAGTCAGGCGGCCTGACTCGACTGAGCTCCTGGAGTGAGCCCTGAAGGCTTTTATAGGCCTTATATGCTCTTATATGGGCAGGCCCCACCTGGCAGTGAGCTCCAAAGGCCTATAAAAGCCTTCAGGGCTCACTCTTGGAGCTCAGACAAGTACTGTGTGAGAGATTAGATGTACGTTTACTGATTTCTAAACTGGGGGCAGGGAGATACAAATATCCAAATAAAAAGTGAGGTCATGAATCTAACTGACTGGCTTTGATTTGATCTGCACAGTCACTTCTATAATTTTACATCCCCTCTCACACTGAGGAACGGATATTGCAACTACCAATCTGACACCAAACTAACAAGTAATGTTACAGAGAGCAAAACTGAAAGTTCTGTTGAAGTAAATGAGTGGACATCCATGTCCATGGCATATCATCCATAATTCTCTGGGTATGCTGAGTGTATAGTTTTCAGTGTCTTTGGTTTTATTTTTAAGTTTAAACAATATAAGAAATTTACATTTCTACAACTATTATTCCAACAACATAATTTCCACATAAATGTTTGAATCTGTTTGATTATAACATTTAAACTACAATTTAATTAATTTTTATAATAAAATATTTCACTTTTTTGACATACAATACTTACTTGAAAGCAAGACAACTATTTTAAAAACATTTTTTGCTTTATAAAGGGGGGAGCGGTCCTCTTCAATTTAGATATAGGGCAAGCTCCACTGAGTTGTGGAGGCTCTGCCATGCCTAGGAACCTCCAATTAGTGGGACCACACTCTGTTGTAGTCAACCCCACCCCCTTCAGGTAGGTCTCACCATTTCAAGCTCCACAATCCAGCTGATTCGAAGCCTGCCTCTCTGTGCTACAGGGGTTGCACAGACAGGAGAGGGGTGCCTCTCAACTGTCAGCAGGGAACAGCAGGGGTTGTACTCCAAAGGACTCATTTAGCAATTGGGATCTCTTCCTCTGCACCTTCTGGAGCCAGCCAGAATGTTCATGGGCAAGCAGAGAGAGTGGTGCCTCCCTATCAGCTCGGTTGTATGAGCTTGCTTGCACTCCAAGGGACTCAGCAGGTGAGTGGGACTGCTTTCTCTGAGGGGCCCAGCTCCTGGTGATATTGCTATCTCTGCCTGCCTGTGCACCTTGTAGCAAGCTCCAGAAACTATGGAGGAAGAGAGCTCCCTTACCACCTGGATCCCTTGGAGTGTAAGGGCACCCACACAACTAAAGTGACAAGGAAGCACCGCTTTCTCCGCCTGACCATGTAACCTCTAGCACCAGAAGATGTGGAGGAAGAAAGCCTACTTGTTAGACTGATCCCTCACAATGCAAATAGCCTGCAAATCAGACTGACAGGGAGGTGCTGCTCTCTCCGCTGGTGTGCGTTCTGGCTGGCTCCAGAACACATGGAGATGGTGCCAGATAGGTCATGCAGGCTGAGGGTTGGAGTCTGCTTTTATGTGCTAACATGACACAAAAATCTTTCTGTACATGCAAAAAAGGATGTTTTCATGAAGCTGAGGAGCAAACTGCAGAAACTGTGTACTCAGAGACACAAGACCAGTGATGCATGGAATGATTAAACTGAATTATCATCAATTAGCACAAGTACAACTCACTCCACGATAAGAATTCAAGGCCAGTAATGGCTGGTGCATATGAATTATGTGCTCTAATAGGTTTTGCCTGTGGAAAAAGACTTCATTTTATCATCATCTACCAACATACTACACTGAAAACTCTTAGCATTCCAGAAGTATGTGACTGAATCCAATTACATAAAGATCATAATTACTTAAAGTTCACGATTATACAGATAAGACACCAGTGTACTTTGACATGCTATCAAATTACACCATAGAAGAAAAAACACAAAATCCATTCTCAAAGTCTTCAGGAAACGAAAAATGTGCATTGCCACCATCTGCAATTTTATTTATTTTTTTAAATTCCCAGAGGGATATTTTTATTTTTGCAATACACTACAAACTACTACTACTGAAGGTCACTACTACTATCTACTACTGTGGCCAGGAATCTCGTAGAAAAAATGGTGTGGCCTTTATAGTCAACAAGAGAGTGCAAAAGGCAGTACTGGGATACAATCTCAAAAATGACAGAATGATTTCTGTCCGATTCCAAGGCAAACCATTCAACATCACAGTAATTCAAGTCTATGCCCCAAGATCCTGGAATGTGAAGTTAAATGGGCCTTAGAAAGCATTACTAACAACAAAGCTAGTGGAGGTGATGGTATTCCAGCTGAGCTATTCAAAGTCTTAGAAGATGATGCTGTTAAAGTGCTGCACTCCATTTGCCAGCAAATTTGGAAAACGCAACAGTGGCCACAGGATTGGAAAAGATCAGTATACATTCCAATCCCAAAGAAGGGCAATGCCAAGGAATGTTCAAACTATCGCACAATTGCACTCATATCACACGCTAGCAAGGTCATGCTCAAGATCCTACAAGCTAGGCTTCAACAGTACGCCGGAAGATGAGCCCCTCAGGTCGGAAGGTGTCCAATATGCTACTGAGGAAGAGCAGAGGGCAAGTACAAGTAACCCCAGAAAGAGTGAAGCGGCTGGGCCAAAGGCGAAAATCTTGTGGGTGATTCCCATCCTTCTTTATGGAGGCAGGACTAAGTTCAAAAAACTTCTTCCTGTTTCCTTTGGTGGGAGTCACCCTGGCTCAGTTCGGTGCTCCGACAGCAGTACACTACGTAATAACTATACTTGGCAGTAATGCAGTTAAGAAGAAGAGTTAAATATAAACAAGTATAACCTGAACAACAGTAATAAGCTCTATGAGAAACTTTCTGTCTCTCTCCTTGTTACCACAAACGGGGCAATCAGAAATCACTGAAAGGTACTTTGTATGACGACCTGGGAGGACCAAGATGTCCTCCAAGCCTCAGACGAGAAGGACCCTTCTCGGGTAAGTACCAATGGTCGTTCTCTCCTGAGGCAGAGGCCATCTTGTGGGTACTCCCAGAGCAGTAACTAATTTATGGGTGGGAGGTCGTCATCTGTTGATAGAACAGACTGCAAAACGCGACGACCAAATCCCGCATCAGCCGAATCGTACACATTAATTTTGTAATGTCTGATAAAGGTGGATAGAGATGACCATGTGGCCACCTTGCATATCTCTTCCACTGAAGCCCTATTATGGAATGCAGCGTTAGTAGCTGCGCTGCGTAGAGAATGCGCTGTTATACCCTCCGGCACTTTAAGGTTGAGGCTCCGATAGGCCTCGGCAATGCAGGTTCTAAGAGTGGGACCTATGGCAGATGTGAACATCTTTCTTCCAATGCGTGGTGGGGAGATGTTCACGAATAGGGCCTCTGTCATTTGGATTGGTGCTGTCCTCAGAATGTAGCATTTAAGCGCTCTTCTGACGTCTAAGGCATGCCAGGGTTTTTCCTTTGGATGTTTAGGGCCTGGAACGAAGGAAGGTAAACAGATATCCTGCGAGCTGTGAAATCTGGTATATACTTTAGGTTGGAAGGAGGGATCCGTGTGCAAAACTACTTTGTCCTTGTGAAAAACATGCAAATCCTTCCTAATGGATAATGCTCCTAATTCGGAAATCCTTCTGGCTGAGGTGATAGCCACCATTTCATAGAGATCGTTGCGATAGGTTCGAAAGGGTGCTTGGTTAATGCCGAAAGGACGGTGTTAAGCTTCCACGTGGGGAATCTGTGCGCTTGTGGTGGATCCCGAAGAGTCGCACCTCTAAGAAAACGGCGGACATGAGGATGTTGGGAAACAGGTAAACCGCCATATTTTGGTAAAACTGTAGCTAGTGCTGCGGTCTGTCTTCGTAGCGTTGCGGCTTTTAGCCCTGAGGATCGACCATCTTGAAGGAAGTCCAGAATAGACTTGATTTTGGGGTGTATTAACTTTTTGGGAGGATTAACTTTTTTCCTTTTTGCCCAGCGTACGAACGCCTTCCACGTAATGTTGTAAATACGGGAAGTGGACTGTTTCCTTGAGTCCATAATCGTGTTGACTACAGAAGAGCTGTAGCCTAGTTTTCGGAGTTTTTCCCGCTCAACCGCCATGCGGTCAAGCGATACCAGACCGGATTGGGATGAAATATTGGCCCTTGAATCAGCATGTCTTTGGTTACTGGAAGAGGTAGAGGAGGCAACACTGCTAGTTCTTGTAGAGAAGTGAACCGTGGTCGTCGTGGCCAATAAGGTGCTATCAGGATTATCTCGGCTTGAAGAAGACGTATTCTCCGAAGTAGGCGAGGAAGCACTGGCAAGGGAGGAAATGCGTAAAGTAGATCCGCTGGCCATGGTGACAGTAGAGCATCGGTGGCTTCCGCTGATGGATGAAAAAACCTGGTGTAGAATCTGTCCAATTGGTGGTTCATTGGGGACGCAAACAGATCTACCTTGGGGATCCCTAATTGGTCTACAATCAGGGTAAACAGATTCCGGTTCAATGCCCATTCATTCTCCTGGATTGTTTGTCTGCGCAACCAATTCGCTTGTGTATTGATCACGCCCTTGATGTGCTGTGCATGAATTGACAATAACGAGTGTTCTGCCCAAGTCAGTAGCAGAGTTGCTTCTCGTCTCAGGGACGAAGAAGTGAACCCCCCCTGCTTGTTTAGGTAAGCTAATGCCGACATGTTGTCTGTCCTCACTAGCACATGTCGGCCCGACACTAGTGTGGAGAAGTGCTGTAGGGCCAGTCGTATGGCACGCAGTTCCAGAAGATTTATTGGGGACTTCTTGTCTTTGGAGGACCACTTGCCATGAATGTGGTGCTGTTGTAGGGTCGCTCCCCATCCGTAGAGGCTAGTGTCCGTGAATATCTGAATCTGGTCTGACTTCCAGAAGGACTTGCCCTGCGTGAGGTTGGATATTTTGGTCCACCATCGTAGGCTTGCCTTTACTTGGAGTGGGACTCTTATGGAGAATTCCATCTGCTGCGCAATGGAATTTTGGTAGGGGCGAAGAAGCTGTTGTAGCTGTCTGGAATGGAATCTGCCCCACTGAAGGGCATCGAAGGCAGCGACCATCAGTCCTCCTAGATGAGTTAGGAGGGATAAGGACGAGGTTCTCCCAGTCGAGTCAGGATTGACAGGGACGAATCTCTGGCCTGGATGATCTGAAGTGTCAGAGACTTGATCTTCTTTGCCTTGTCTAAGGGAAGGTATACCTTCGCCGTCTTGGTGTCCAGAATCATTCCTAAGTGAAGAAGTTTCTGCTTTGGAAGTAGCGAACTCTTGGACCTGTTGATTAGTAGACCGAAGCTCTAAAGACATTGAATGGTCGCTGTCGTGTCCCTTTGTGATCGATCTCGTGATGCTGATCGGATAAGAATGTCATCCAAATACGCGTGGACGTGGATGCCCCTCTCTCTCAGGCACACGACTGGGTGTACCAGTATCTTTGAGAACACGCGGGGGGCAGATGAGAGGCCGAATGGAAGAGCTCTGAATTGGAAACGGCTCTTCCCTACCTACACAGAAACGGAGAAACTGGCGATGCTGAGGAGCAATCGGGATGTGTAGATAGGCTTCCGTCAGATCTATGGAAGAGAGGTATTCCCCAGGCTTGAGAGCTTCCATGATGGATCTCAGGGTTTCCATATGGAAATGTCGTAATTTCACAAATTTGTTCACGTATTCTAAATCTAGAATAGCTCTCCAGTCCCCGTTCTTTTTGGGGACTGTAAAGAAGATTGAGTATACCCCTTTTCCCGTGATCTGACGTGGGAATCGGTTCTATCATGTGAATGTGGTGATCTATCGCTTCCCTGGTTCGGAGTCTCTTCTCCAGGCTTTTGTGGATAGGAGAGACAAGGAAGCGTGCAGGAGGGAATGCTCTGAACTCTATTTTGTACCCCACTGAGATAACCTCCTGTATCCACGCGTCCGGATCCAGGCTTCTTTGAAATAAAATAACCTTCCTCCCACCTGTGGTTCCTGGGAGTCATGCTTTGTTGTTTTGTGAACCTCCTCTTTTTTCAGGTCTGCCACCCGAAGATTGGTGGACTCTGTTGGCATTGGATCCTCCCCTCCGAAAGGGTTGCCTGTTATTTTGCCAGGACTGTCTCCTGTTGTCTGGTCGAAATCTTGGGGTGTAATTATAGGGATGAAAGGAGGAAGAGGTTTGTTGTCTCCTGTCCCCGGGCCGCACTGACTTAGGCATTGCCTTCTTTTTGTCCCGGGTCTCTACTAAAATTTTATCTAAGGAGTCCCCAAACAACTTGTCCCCTTGAAAAGGGTAAGCTGAGAATATGGATTTGGAATGATAATTGGCGAACCATGACCTCAGCCAAACTGTGCGCCTAGCTACTGCGGAAGAAGCCATTGCCTTAGAGGCAAACACCATGGCATCCACTGTGGCATCCGCTGTATAAGAGAGAGCTTGAAGCACTCTATTCGCGCCCTCCATCAGCCTATGGTTATTTTCAGGAAGAAGCTGGATTAATTTTCTCATCCAAACTATGGATGCCCTTGAAACTGTGGACGCGGACGCAGTGGTCTTAATTACTAGGGCATTTGCTTCATGAGCCCTTTTTAATGCATGGTCTGCTCTTTTGTCTAGATTGTTTTTTAACGTGCCGTGACCATCTTCCGAAAGAAGGCCGGAGGACTGTAGTGCTGCTATTGGAGCGTCCACAGCTGGAACCTGTAACAAATCTGAGACAGAAAGAGTTATTGGGTATAATCTCCTAATAGCCCCTGGTACTGGTCTGCTCCCCCTCATGGATCACTGCCTTGTCATGGCGAGGGGGCTTGCGTAGTTCAATGAAGCTGTGGGCTATGCCGTGAAGGGCCACCCAAGACGGACAGGCCACAGCAGAGAACTCAGACCAAGCGTGATCCACCTGGAGAAGGAAATGGCAACCCACTCCAGTATTTTTGCCAAGAAAACCCCATGGACAGTATCAAAAGGCTAAAAGATATGACGCCGGAAGATGAGCCCCTCAGGTCGGAAGGTGTCCAATATGCTACTGAGGAAGAGCAGAGGACAAGTACAAGTAACCCCAGAAAGAGTGAAGCGGCTGGGCCAAAGCCGAAAGGACGCTCAGTTGTGGATGTGTCTGATGGTGAAAGGAAAGTCCAATGCTGCAAAGAACAATACTACATAGGAACCTGGAATGTAAGATCTATGAATCAAGGTAAGCTTGACGTGGTCAAAAATGAGATGGCAAGACTGAACATCGATATCCTAGGAATCAGTGAACTAAAGTGGACAGGAATGGGCGAATTTAACTCAGAAGACCATTATATCTACTACTGTGGCCAGGAATCTCGTAGAAAAAATGGTGTGGCCTTTATAGTCAACAAGAGAGTGCAAAAGGCAGTACTGGGATACAATCTCAAAAATGACAGAATGATTTCTGTCCGATTCCAAGGCAAACCATTCAACATCACAGTAATTCAAGTGTATGCCCCAACCACTGATGCAGAAGAGGCTGAAGTGGACCGGTTCTATGAAGACCTACAACACCTCCTAGAACTAACACCAAAAAATGATGTCCTCATCATCATAGGGGACTGGAATGCTAAAGTAGGAAGTGAAAAGGTAACTGGAATAACAGACAAGTTTGGCCTTGGAAAGCAAAATGAAGCAGGGCAAAGGTTAACAGAGTTTTGTCAAGAGAACACACTGGTCATAGCGAACACCCTTTTCCAACAACCTAAGAGGCGACTCTACACATGGACATCACCAGATGGGCAACACCGAAATCAGATTGACTATATAATTTGCAGTCAAAGATGGAGAAGCTCTATCCAGTCAGTAAAAACAAGACCTGGAGCTGACTGTGGTTCAGATCATGAGCTACTCATTGCAAAATTCAGACTTAAACTGAAGAAAATTGGGAAAACCACGAGGCCATTCAGGTTTGACCTAGATCGCATCCCTGATGAATATACAGTAGAGGTGAAGAATAGATTCAAGGGTCTGGATTTGATAGATAGAGTGCCTGAAGAACTATGGACGGAGGTTCGTGACATTGTACAGGAGGCAGCAATCACCACCATCCCAAAGAAAAAGAAATGTAAGAAAGCAAAGTGGCTTTCTGATGAGGCTTTACAAATAGCAGAGGAAAGAAGGAAAGCGAAAGGCAAAGGCGAAAAGGAAAGATTTACCCAACTGAACGCAGATTTCCAGAGAACAGCAAGGAGAGATAAGGAGGCCTTCCTGAATGAACAGTGCAAAGTAATAGAAGAAAACAATAGAATGGGAAGGACTAGAGATCTCTTCAAGAAAGTTGGAGAAATCAAGGGAGCGTTCCATGCAAAGCTGGCCATGATAAAGGACAAAAACGGTAGGGACCTAACAGAAGCAGAAGAGATTAGGAAAAGATGGCAAGAATACACAGAAGAACTATACAAGAAAGACCTCGATGTCCTTGACAACCACGACGGTATAATCACTGACCTCGAGCCAGACATCCTGGAATGTGAAGTTAAATGGGCCTTAGAAAGCATTACTAACAACAAAGCTAGTGGAGGTGATGGTATTCCAGCTGAGCTATTCAAAGTCTTAAAAGATGATGCTGTTAAAGTGCTGCACTCAATTTGCCAGCAAATTTGGAAAACGCAACAGTGGCCACAGGATTGGAAAAGGTCAGTATACATTCCAATCCCAAAGAAGGGCAATGCCAAGGAATGTTCAAACTATCGCACAATTGCACTCATATCACACGCTAGCAAGGTCATGCTCAAGATCCTACAAGCTAGGCTTCAACAGTACGTGGATAGAGAACTGCCAGAAGTACAAGCTGGGTTTCGAAGAGGTAGAGGAACTAGAGATCAAATTGCCAACATTCGCTGGATTATGGAGAAAGCAAGAGAGTACCAGAAAAACATCTACTTCTGCTTCATTGACTATGCTAAAGCCTTTGACTGTGTGGATCACAACAAACTATGGCAGGTCCTTAAAGAGATGGGAGTACCAGACCACCTCACATGTCTCTTGAGAAACCTGTATAAGGGCCAAGAAGCGACAGTTAGAACCGGATATGGAACAACTGATTGGTTTAGCATAGGAAAAGGAGTACGACAAGGATGTATATTGTCACCTTGCTTATTTAATATATATGCAGAGTACATCATGCGAAATGCTGGCCTGGATGAATCACAAGTGGGAATTAAGATTGCTGGGGAAAAGATCAACAACCTCAGATATGCAGACGATACCACTCTAATGGCAGAAAGTGAAGAGGACCTAAAGAGCCTCTTGCTCAGGGTAAAAGAGGAGAGCGCAAAAGTGGGCTTGAAGCTCAACATCAAAAAAACTAAGATCATGGCATCCGGTCCCATCACTCCTTGGCAAATAGAAGGGGAAGTCGTGGAAGTAGTGACAGACTTCACGTTCCTGGGATCCCAAATCACCGCAGACTGTGACTGCAGCCATGAAATTAAAAGACGCCTGCTACTTGGGAGGAAAGCGATGGCGAACCTAAACAGCATGATAAAAAGTAGAGACATCACCCTGCCAACAAAAGTCCGCATGGTCAAAGCAATGGTATTCCCAGTAGTCATGTATGGCTGCGAGAGTTGGACTATAAGGAAGGCCGAGCGCCGAAGAATAGATTCTTTTGAACTATGGTGCTGGAGAAGACTCTTGAGAGTCCCTTGGACTGCAAGAAGAACAAATCAGTCAATCCTCAAAGAAATCAACCCTGACTGTTCCCTGGAAGGCCAGATAATGAAACTGAAGCTCAAATACTTTGGCCACCAAATGAGAAGGGAGCACTCACTGGAGAAGACCCTGATGCTGGGAAAGATTGAAGGTCAAAGAAGACGGGGACGGCAAAGGATGAGATGGTTAGACAGTGTCAGAGATGCAACGAACATGAAACTGAGCAAACTTCAGAGGACAGCGGAAGACAGGAGGGCCTGGCGAAATCTAGTCCATGGGGTCGCGAAGAGTCGGACTCGACTGTGCGACTGAACAACAACTGGTCTGCTGGATAGTGGTTTAGCCCATTCTGCTTTTATTTTTCTCAAGTAAAAATCTGGAAAGGGAAATGCAGACTCCAAGTAATCAACGGGGGGAAACATCTCATCAGTAATCTCTGATGTTTCAGGTTGATCTTTATCATTCTGTGAGTCATTCCCTGATTTTAAAAGGGACTGTATTTTTAGAGCAGATAGTGTTTTGGTTAAGAGATATTGCAGGTCCTCTGGCTTGAGGTAGGAGTCTTGGGAGGGAGCTCTCTCTCATCTTCCTGATTTGAGGAAAATTCCCCCTCCTCTCTCTCACTCACAGTGTGTGAAAGATTGGCATCATCTTCCACTTCTTCCTCCCCTGGGCCTCTATTCCCCTCCGAATGTGGTCGGCTCTCGTTAGGACCCTGGGAAAACCTTTTTCTAGAAGCCTTAGAAGGCCACTTTTCTAGGCCTTTTGGTTCACGAGGGTGGGGGGAGGGAGAGCGAGACGGAGGAGATCTGGGTCTGCTGCGAGACTGACCATGACTGCGCCCACCCGATGCATAAAAATTGGCTATTTCTTCCCTCATCGCGTTCCTGAAAAAGGCCATCGCGTCAGGGGAGATGGGGGGGGGATTTTCAAAAGGTTACCACTCTTGCAGTCGAATGTTTCAGCGCCCCTGAGTTCGAGGTCGTGGTGTCGAGGGAGATTCTGCTCGGCCCCGTTATAGGTATGTGACCCGGGGTGTTCATATTGCGGGTTTAAGCACTGTCGGCCATCCCCGTCTTGTGAGAAAATGCGGCTATCGGGCTGTAAAATGGCCACCGCCTCCGTCACGGGCTCATTAAATGCGCGCATAGTAGTTTTGGCGCGCTTAGCCTTGGTGCCATCTCCTCGCTCTGCACCGGGCGACAAAGCGATCCTTTTCTTGGTGCTGCGGCTGCTATGGTCTTGCCCGCCGGACTCCGCTTCTGGAGATGAAAGGTAGCCGTCGTTCTCTCCTCTATGTGCCATGACTGGCCAGCGATCACCTCCACTTGATGAGGGCTATTTACTGATTATTGCCCAGTGTGGGGTAGGGAGGAAAGAAGAGAGAAGACAGGTTTGTTTTTTTTGTTGTATAGAACAAGGAAATAAAGAAGGGTTTAGAAGAAAGGAGAATGTAGATAGCGGTGGTAATAGAAATAGAAAATGTTAGCAGAGCTAACCCTAAGCTGCTCTCCCTACTGAGGCAGGAAAAGAACTGAGCCAGGGTGACTCCCACCAAAGGAAACAGGAAGAAGTTTTTTGAACTTAGTCCTGCCTCCATAAAGAAGGATGGGAATCACCCACAAGATGGCCTCCGCCTCAGGGGAGAAAAATGGTTTTCTTGTAGATTTTGCTTTGTTTCCACTTCTCCCATTCTTTTCTTCATTTTTTTGCTTGTGGTGTCCAACTCCTTAAGTTTCCCAGCTACCTGCTCCACCTTCTTCTCCGCTTCTTTCAGTTGGAGCTGCTGAGATGCAAAGTTTTTATTCATTATAGTCAGTTGCTGGTTAATACCATCGAGTTGCTCCATCACTGGCTTGAGCATATCCACTAGCATTTTCATGACGTCTGCTTCCTCTTCCGGTTTTGGGCTCTGGCTGCCAGGCGGTTTTGTTTTCAGCTTTCTTTGCACGGCAGCCATTTTTTACGATTTGTTTACAGTTTCTGACGCTTCCCTCCGACTCTAAAGATTGCTCCCACGCTGTCAGCAATCAAGTAAGCCTCTCAAAACACACTCGCTGTTTTTCCTCCCCCTTCCCCCTTTGTCTCACTTATCAGTCTTTTCACATAAGAGGTGTCCCTCTTTGCGATCCACTTTCCCACGGGGGCGGGGGGTAATTTGCTTTTTACAATCGTCCGCTTATTTTGAACTCACGTTCATTGTTGGTCAATTTCTCTCACCTCGCTTGCTTCAACGCTGTTCAACTCAATCTCCAGCGCTTATCCCAGTCAAACCAGCTTGTGCCCGAAGGCCACGCAACGGCCGGACTGTCAGGGCGGAGGGGAGTCTCAAATTCTCTGGCTTTACGCCATCGAAGAGGCTACCCCTCAAAAGCCCTCTGGCCTGGAGCCTATCCCAAAGGCTCCGTGGAGGTGCTACTTGAGGTAGCACCCCTTTAACCCACTGGTGTGTGGATCGTTCCCCCACAGTCCTGGGAGAACGTCCGCCATCACTGCTCCATAAACCAGAAGCTCCGCCACCATCTGCAATTTCGAAGTGAAAGATAATGCCAACGGAACAGTTGCCTATTGGAGTAATTGTTAGGTGTCACAACAAAGGTTGGATGTCTACAGTGTTAATGAAAGATTGGCTGAATGTTGTTTAGAACAGGTGATGTTAAGAAAAAGAGGAATGTGCCCTGACCTCGATAGCCCAGGCAAGCCCGATCTCGGAAGCTAAACAGGGTCAACTCTGGCAAGTACTTGGATGGGAGACCTCCTTGGAATACCAGCAGTTGGGAGGGGGGGGGCAAGCTTTATTCAGCCACCTCTCTGAATATCCTTTAGGCACCCAGTAGGGGTCAGTCACCAGAGGCTGCCATGACTTCCAGGTGCACACACACTCACACATATGAAAAATACAAAGGGGGGGGGAGGAAAAAGAGGAATGCTTGTGCTATATGCATTTAGGGGGCATCTAACACGATAAATTAGGAATATAATTCATAAAATGAATACTGTTTTTGCGGTCATACCAGGAGGAATGACATCTAAACTTCAGATGCTTTGATGCTGTAGTGAACAGGCCCTTTAAAGATCATTTGAATTATTTATGCACAGAATGCCTCTTGGCAGGAGATCATGCTCTAACCTCCACAGGGAAAATAAAAAACCTAGTGTGACACTGCTTTGTCAATAGGTTAAGGTGACATGGGATCAGAAAATTCTTGAATCTATCGTTAGAGGCTTTAAGAAATGCTGTATTTACAAGACCATGGATGGAATTGAAGATGATCCTTTTGAGTTTGAAGAAGCTGAGGATGATGAGAGTGATAGTGACAGAAAAGATGAAGTTGTGTGAGGTGCAAAACTGAAGGACTATTTTGTTTTCTAGGTTATATGTTTGTTGTACATTGATTAGTGTGTTGCTTATATTATATCATTGCCTTCTTTTTATGGCACCTCCTTAAATTCAGAGTCATCTGCTTTTATTAACAGTGTGTACTTTAACATTTTTTGATTATGAAATACATAAAAATAACATAATACAAATACATAAAAATTAACAGTGTGTACTTTAACATTTTTTGATTATGAAATACATAAAAATAATCAACCTAAATCAGATCATACTTTACTTAAGGAATTAGAAACTCTTCCAATTCAATTTTTTCCTGGAAAACCTGTATCATATAGAATTCAACATGTTTGCTTTGGGAAATCCTACTCAAAGGATAATTTGGAATATCCACAGATGCCCATCCTACTGATTTATGAATTCGGTCAAGTTTTATTTGGTTTTAGCCGTCAGTTGTTATAAAGATTTGCAATTAGATGGTAGCCAGTACAGCTGACACCACTCAATGCAGCCAGTAACAATTTGTTCAGTGAGTACAAGGATCCTTTCACTGAAGCCAGAGGCTCCTTGCACCAAGAGAACATATCACCATTAGTTGCATGGAGGTGCAAGATACAACCTGATGTATTTAAACTTCTGTACTTTTCTTCTATAAAATACAAAAGGCTGATCAAACAGCCAAAGATATTCAGCAAGACTTGTTTTATCTCACTTGTAATATAAACTCTTAAAAACTTACAATAATCCAATTACCCAATGAAACTAACAGTACACAAATGCATACTTCAACAAGAATGCTTTTTGATTCCTTAAAGCCATTAGTGCTGGGCTAAGAAGGCTCAGTAAGGAGTTAAATTTCACATGATGAGCACTACAACTTAGAATGCCCTGGGTTGGATCTAAAACACAGGTAGAATTGTTTCCTTTAATCTTTTCCACCTCTCCCTTGGTGTTGCACCCCTGCACTCCAGAAAAGCCACTCCCAAGGTTCAAGAGCCCCTCAAGAATGGATGGCATGCAGCATAATAAACTGCAAGTTGAAAGGGAAATCCATGGAGATTGCAAATCATCCTGTTACATGAGCAAAAGTGCTTTCTACTCATGCAAAGGGAGGTTTAGATCCAAACTCCAGTTTCTAAGGAGGCTGCAATACAAGCCCCCTTCTTGTGACCTGCTGGGTCCAGAGCATGTTTCAAGAAGCCTGCAAGACTCTGTTCCAGTAGCCTTTTTGAGCATCAAAGCACCAGTTTATACTGCTCTTGTGATTTCCTCTTTCATTCTTTGATTTTTAACTAATATTTTAAATTATGTTGCAATATGCTTGCTTTACAGAAAGCCTTTAATTAAAGAAAATTATCTAATTATTCACTATTGAGTAATAAAAATCTCAGCAACACAGACAATTTGGCATAGCTTAAACAGCAATTTTGGCACCATATTTTAACCACCACGCACGTTTCACCTGAAGCACCATTCTAGGTGGACAATCTGAACTGCCCTGTTTTTATCTTTTATATTTATTTTGTATGAGTATATATCTGTTGCAACCCCCTTCCACAATGTCCAATCATTTAAGCAATTATTCCACCACATTCTAAATATTATTCATAGTCTACTTTGGTTTTAATTCCCAAAGACAATAAAAATGGGGAAAGGAAGAACCATGTCACCCTGAGCTCCTCAAAAGAAGGGCAGGATGAAATTGTGTCAGATAAAAATAGTTTTCAAAATATTGTGTTGTAATAGTTCATAGACTTTATTGTGGAAAAAATTGCACTGTTAATCCCATGAAACAGAACAAGTACAATTACCGCATGTATACCATTAACCTTGAGAACATTGTATATACGTCAGAAACTTATTATGTGAAAAAGTATACATCAGTGCTCATCTATATATCTAATTCCCAAGTTGCCCCTGCGTGCAGATATCTAAATTCGCACATCGGGGGCACCTGGGGGGCAGGGAGATTTTCCTGCACACTTGGGGCAGTCCCCAGGTGTGCAGAAAAATCTGAAAACTTGGAAAAAATATAGGGGGGATATTTAAAAATTTTTTTAAGTAAGCGCGTTCCCTGCGCATGCGCAGAGAACACTCTGGGAACTCTGTGGCGGGCTGGTGGTTAGAAGTCGCTCAGGCCTATCCGCAGGAGCGGGGGGGGAGAGGAGATCGGCGGCGACAGCAGTGACGGAGGAGATTGCCGGAGCCGGGGGGGAGGAGATTAGTGGGCCCAGCAGAGGAGGAGATCACTGGAGCGGGGGGGGGGAGGAGGAGACAGGGGGCGGTGAGCCGCTGCGGGGGCAGGGCGTGGAGGCGGCGCGGAGAAGATGGGCGGAGGCGGAAGAGGAGATCGCAAGAGTTTGGGGGGGAGATCGGCAGAGGAGGAGACCACTGGAGCCGGGGAGGAGGAGGAGATCGGCGGAAAAGGAGACCACTTGGAGCCGGGGGGGGGAGGAGGAGATCAGCAGGCCCAGCAGCTGGCAGCCGCTCGGGCCTTGCCACCGGAGCCAGGGTTGGTGGTGGAGGAGACCGGGGACGAGAGGGAATTGGCGGGCTCGGTGGCTGGCAGCCACTCAGGCCGTGCTGCCGGTGTCCAGGGATGGAGGTGGG
>NW_015169841.1:281932-290272 GCF_001447785.1 Gekko japonicus | reverse complement strand
CGGTTCAGTGTCTGCCTTCTGAATGTGAAGGTTTCCTTTAGTAAGCATGGGTAGTAGCCAGTGATAAACCTATTTTCCATGAATCTATCTGATTCTTCTTTAAAGCTGTCTATGTTTGTGGCCATCACTCCATCCTCTGGCAGTGAATTCTACATTTTAATCACTTGTTGACAAAATAAATGTTTCCTTTTCTCTGTACCAAATCTACTGCCCATCAAGTTAATCAGGTGTCCCTCAATTTCTAGTATGTTGGGAGAAAAAATGTCCTTCCTCTCTACCTTGTACATAAACCTCTATCATTCTCCCTCCCAGATTCTTCAGCCTTTCCTCATAAGAAAGGTTATCACCTTGGTTGCCCTCTTATGTACTTTTTCCAGCTCTGCAATGTCCCTTTTTGAGACACTGCAACCAGAACTGCAGACAGTACTCTAAAATGAAGCTGCACCACAGATCTACACAATTGCATTATAATATTGGCCTCTTTGTTTTGTTTTCAATCACTTTCCTAATAATCCCCAGCACCGAGTTTGCCTTTTTCAACACGGCAGTACACTGGGTTGACCTTTTCACTTATCCTCTACAACCCTAAGGTATCTTTACCTTTTGGTCTTGGCAAGTTCAGACCACATTAGCATTTACTTGAAGTTGGGATTTTTTGGTTCTAATGTGCATCACCTTGCACTTACCAACACTGAATTTCATTTTCCATACTGTCACCCGCTCACCCAATTGTCAAGATCCTCCTGGAGCTTTTCATAGTCAGACCTTGGTTTTCACCACCTGTAATTCTGTGCCCTCTGCAACCTTGCCCACTACACTGTTCACTCTCAGTTCCAGATCATTTACAAACAAATTAAATAGCACCAGCCTTAATACCAATTCTTGGGGGATCCCCCACGGCTTACTTCCCTTCACTGAGAGAACTGTCATTTATTCCTACTCTGCTTTCTTTTTTTAATCCATAAAAGTACCCATCTTATCCCATGGCTCAGGAGTCTTTGGTGAGGTACCTTGTCAAAACCCTTTAAAAAGTATATAATATCTACTGTCAATGTTATCTACATGACTGTTCACAAACTCCAAAAGGCTGGTGAGGCAGGACTTCGCTTTGCAGAAGTCATGCTGATCTTCCCTCAGCACCTTTTGCTCCTCTACATGCCTTGTAATTCTATTAATTTGACTGGAACAGATGTCTAGCTTAAAATTTTCTGGTTCCCCTCTGGACCCCTTTTTAAAAATTGGTGTAACATTTGCTACTCTGCCGTCTTCCAATACAGTGGCTGGTATACTGGTAAGCAAATCAACAATCTCACATTTGAGCTACCTGAGATTCCCTGGATGAATGCCATCAGGACCTGGTGATTTATTCATTTGTAATTTTGTTCCCTTACAGATCTAGAACTTCATCTCTTATCACCTCCATTTGACTTAGTTCTTTGGATTCCCTTTCTGAAAATAGTGGCTGTGGCCTACATACATGCAACATACCTTACAGTGATTGCAGATGGGGAAAAAATTAATTTATATTTTCTGCCATTTCCCCATCTTCCTTCAGTAAACCTTTTATTCCCTGGTCATCCAAAGGTTCAACTACTTCCTTGACCAGTATAGCACTCTGCTCCTCAAATTTATTTTTGCTTGTGTAATCATGAACTTATTTTGACAGGCCCTGTGCTCCTTTCTGTTCAATTCCACTTTTTAAAAGAAGCCTTTTTGTTTTTCTTTTCTTTTTTATAAGTACCCATAGGTACACTTTTATTAATTTTTTATAATCTACAACAAACAAATCTACACACTACAAACAGACACTAGTGTTTGTTTTTCATGGTTTCCTTGACTGAGTCATTAACCATACAGTCATCGTTTTAGACTTGGTAGTACTCTTCCTAACCTGGGGTTGCATTCTATCCGGGCTTCAATTAATGTGGTTTTAAATAGCTTCCAAGCATTGTCTAGGGATCTGACTCTTGAGTTTCGCTTTCAGCTTCCTTCTAACTAGTCCCCTCATTTTTGTAAAGCTTCTTCTTTTGAATCAAATGTTACTGCTTTCAGGGCCGGCCTGAGGTTTTTTTGCACCCTAGGCGAGGCTACCTTCTGGCACCCACCGCACGTTACCAACCTCCAGGCAGTGCCTGGAGAGAACTTAGTCCAACTTCTCTCCCCCTTTGGAGGCTCCAAAGTTGCCTCAGCTCTGCCCAGGGCCGGAGGGAGCTCAGCCCACCGTCGACTGCTGGGGCGGCTGCAGGTGAGCCAGGCAGAGGAGTGCGCCGAGAGTGGCGCAGGGACGAGGCCAGACCGCTTCCAGGTGCCCGGCGGCAGCGGCGAGGAGGAGGAGGAAGAGGCCCCTCGCCAAGAGGGAACCTGTGGGCAGGGCGGGGATGGCAGCACCAGCGCCCAGGCTCCCCCCTCCCTCCCCCAACATACCCGGCAAACTTGGACGGTTGGGCTGGAAGAAGAGCAAAGAGCTCAGGGGCGCCAACGCGGCGCAGCCCGCTGCTCCTCCGGCCGAGTCTCTTCCCTCTCCCCCCCCACCTTCACTCTCTGTTTGTGTGTGTGCATGTGTGTGTGGTTCCGAGGGGAGGGGAGGGAAGCGAAGGGGCAGGTGGGGAGTGTGTGTGTGTTGGGGGCAGGAGGGAGAGAGAGAGGCCGCGCCCAGGAGGTGAGGAGGATGCAGGGGCTGTGGACACCTCCTGATGATTGGCTGCAAGTTACACCGGGAACAGGAGGCGTGCATGGGCCACCGCTCCTCTTTGCCTCCCCAATCTCCTCCCTCCGGCGTGCTCAATGCAGCGAGTGGCCACATTTTGCCGCCCCTCCTTCCTTCCTTCCTCCCTTCCCTGCTTCCCTCCCTCCCTCGCCAGTGCAGAGAGAGAGCGCGAGAGGGGCAGGTGGGCAGAGACCAGGGCCTCGATCCCCACCGCCTTTCCTTTCTCGCCAGAAGGGGAGGCTCAGCTGCTGTGAGGCCAGAGGGCGCAGCCCCCGAGCACTTCCCGCCTCCGCTCGCTTGCCGGCCACCTCCTTCTTCTCCTGCGGTGGGGCTCAGCAGGGAAGCCATCATTCAGGGCTTTTGGCAGGGGCTGGGGGGCTTTGGCACCCCTAAGGGCCGGCCCGCACTCCAGGCGAATGCCTAGTTCGCCTAGCAGGTGAACCGGCCCTGACTGCTTTGAACTTTGGGGTAACTTCTCACTGACGTGAACACTGAACTTACCAGCATTGTGGTCACTGTTTCCCAATTGGTGCCAAACCTTCACTAATGAAACTGTCAAGTACATACCACTATATTTCAACCTATACCACTTTACATGAGTTTTTGAATTCCACATATCATAATCCTCTAAGAGGTATATGCATTTACCTAGATACTAATTCCAAATGACCCAGTACTTTAATTACAGCTATGACCCAATTTGTTTAAGCACACAGGAACACTTGTTCATAAAGAAACCGTATTATCAGTGTGACGTAAGACAAGGCACCCAGTTTATCTTTACTTCAGTATTAAAAATCCTTCTAACAGAATTTATTTTCAAGTTTAACTTTAAGGCTGCACCAACAAGTTTATCATTATATGACATTCAAATGTGTCCCACCTGCTACCACTAATTGATCCAGCTCTCCATTACCTTTTTTTGTGTGTGAAAGAAAGACAGCTGGTACACAGTTGCTTCCTGCACAATCAGATGCTGTAAGGTAACCCCCAACATAATCTTCAATGACACTTTTTTAAAAGTTAAATGACACTGGAAATATAATTTTAATTGTTTTGGTTAGGAGAACTCACTTACCTGATGATCCTGAATCTTCCTGCCAACTACTCTGAATGTATTGTTGCCTGTATGATGATATATATGAACTCTGCTAAATCCAGTGGACCCACCAGCTGGCACCCATTTCTTATTGGCATCATCATAGACCATTACAGCAGCACGTGCTTGGCAGATGCTCTGCTCACTGTTAAAACAAACAAATACAAATAGTTGGGATAGCACCATGGTGTTAAAATATGTTTTGTAAAAATTACAAGTGCAAATGGAGAGGCTAATCAGGCTAACATATTTCATGAATTTCCTGAACAATAATTCATTACGGTTGGTTGCTGTAACAATTAGACCTATTGGTTTGCACACAAACGTTTTATACTACTTAACAGCACACTACAAAACTTCTAGTAACTCAACAAATACACCTTTTGCAATACTCAGTTACATCCGCTTAGAAACTGGAGGGGAGGGAGAGAAGGGGTCACAACTCTTGGCTGCCTCAGCACATGTGAGGATATTAGCCTAAAAAGGGCCACAACCCAGTATGAAGTTACTTGTGGAAAACTGGAGGCAAATTCCCAGAGCCTTCAAGAAACAAAGGCTCGTAATTGCTGGATGGAGTATTTTCTGTATACAGAAAAACAAACATCCATATGGTTGGTTAACAGAGTTATAAATATTCATAATTTGTCATAATATATTTACATCAGAGGTTCCCAAACTTATTTGGCCTACCACCCCCTTTTCAGGAAAAAAAATTACTCAGCACCCCCCTGGACATCTACCTTCAAGAAGTAGACAAAAATATGCAGTTTGTGGATCTGCACCTGGATCATTACAGCGCCCCTGAGGAGACAGTATTGCCCACTTTGGGTACCAGTGATTTACATTATAGTTTGACCTTGAACTTTCAATACTTGTACCCATAGATTTTCTGTTTTTACATAGAAAACCGGAATTTATACATTTAGGACATCTATAATCCACCTTTAAGTACACAAAGAGGCATACAAGCAATAATTTAGTTCACTTCATTGATATGAAATAGTTTTTTGGGTAATTATATCAAGTACTTCCTAGGGACTTCCAAAGGAACAGAAGCTGCCAACAGAAGGAGGAGATACTGAATTTTCTTGTTATCACTGCAGCACCCTATCCTATACTGCATTTTGTTTACAGGGATCTCCTGACCCTCAGAAAGCAAGGTGCTTGGTGAAAGGTCAAGGCATAAGAGATGCACTTCACCAACTTGTTCTACAAGCTTTTCTGTCAGATGCAACCAATTGTATTGACAGCTGCACACTTACATTCCTTTGGCATTAGCACATATCAAACGTTTAACAAAATATTTCCTTTATTTTCACTGCATTGACTGCAGACGTTACACATCTAAAATCTCAGTTCACCACAAAAAGGATATTTACTGTTTCTCTTTGAAAGACCATTTAAGAATGACAAAATTTCCTTATACAATTATCTTCAACAACAGTTCCAATGTTGTCAACACCATACTTAACCCAATAAAATTGATTAAGCACATTGCCATATTTTTGAAAGATCTACCCATTTAAGCACCATCCTTCCACCAATTCTAAAATATCTTACAACTTCAACAAAACACAGCCAAGAAATACTACACTAAAATCTGATATTGAGAATGAAAAATTAGAAATAATGTCAACATAATTCAGTATCAAAGAAAAACACAAGGACATCTGTCATGGGTGAGACAAGCTAGCTTGTGGTGTTTGACGCACATTTCCCAGCTGTTATTTGGTTAGCTCTTTTTTTAGACTGAACAACCCTTCCACTTCTAGATTAACAGAAATGTCCAGTGTACAATGTCCTTGTTTAAGCAAGTAAAGGGTTAGGTCATTCATTTGATGCCATCCATAAAGGATGGTGAAACAGAAGCCATTTGTACATGCTTGAGTTAGCCACAACCTGCTCTTCTCTAGCTCTAAAATGCTTACAATGAGAGCAATCGTATTTGTAGAATAAAACTAAAATCTCCTGCTGTGCTATTTTATGAGCTAACATGTAGTACAAACAAACATGGAACTGGATGTGCAGCTTTACACAAGAGTGCAGTTTTACACAGCTAAAAAACCGAGTGCTGCTGAAGAAGAAAAAAGCCACCATCTTATTACTCAACGAGTCATAGCATGTCCAGCGTTTCTTCTGAAAGACACGACAGTAGTAATTTAGGATGCTATTGTCTTGAAAGATGTAACTCTGCTTTATCAAACTGGTTTACTATAAAAGACTAGATAGTCTTCCACCAAATAATAAAGAACACCGTCATACATCTAATGCTGAATCTGGACCTTAGGATGTGGACTGAAAAACCCACATGATGGGGCCAGGTACAGACTGTGTGTGGGGGGGTATCTTTTGAGGGTTGCTTAGCAGCCCCATAAAAAGTCAAAAACAGTCAAACCAGCCAAAAGGCACTGCTGCTGGGTGATAGAGGTGATGGAAGAAATGGAGGAGGTAGTGGAGAGGGCAGGAAAGCAACCACTGAGTGAGCCCAGCAGGCAGAGTTACTAATGCTGCAGGGGGGTGGATGACCAAGCCAGAAAGCAGGTAGGCAGGCATGCGTGCCAACCACCAGAGAAGCAGCAGGGAGAGAAGGAGATGGTGGTGGGAAGGGCAAGAGAGCTGCCACCACCAGGGAGCCCAGGAGGAGGAGAGAAGTGGGAAGGTGTCCTCTTTCCTACCACCTTCAACTTTTCCTAGCATGACTGTCTTTTCCAGTGACTCTTGTCTTCTCATAATGTGGCCAAAGTACAATAGCTTCAGTTTAGTCATTTTAGCTTCTAGGGAGAGTTCAGACTTGATTTGATCTAGAGCCCACTTGTTTGTCTTTTTGGTGGTCTATGGTATCCATAAAACTCTGCTCCAACACCACATTTCAATCTACTATTTTCCTGTCAGTTTTCTTCATTGTACAACTTTCACAACTATACATAGTAATGTGGAATACTAGGGCATGAATTAACTTGATCTTGGCCACCAGTGACACAACCTTACACTTAAGGATATTTTCTAGCTCCTTCATGGCTGCCCTCCCCAGTTTCAATCTCCTTCTAATTTCTTGGGTGCAGTCCCCCTTTTAGTCAATGACGGAGCCAAGGAACAGAAAATCTTGCACCATTTCAATTTCTTCATTGTCAATTCCCCAGCAGTCATTACTTTTGTCTTCATCTTGCGTTGGCACGTGAATTTCTGTTTTAACATTCATCAGTAGTTGTTTCAAGCCTTCACTGCCAGTACCCTGCCTATTTACTTATACTTAATATCCCTAAGTACCGATCTATGAAGAGGAAGTTATTTTAGTTAAGGCTGATTTTAGAGAACACCAACATATGTCAGCTATGTTATTCATTCCAAATGTACTTAGAGGCTGCTCTGAAGATGCATGCTATAAATGGAAGACACATCAAATCAATAGCCTAATGGCATTTGCACCGTCAGTAATAAACCACATGATGCCTAGCTAGAACAGAGTAATATTTAATTACTTTTCCAGAAAGTTGAAAAGGGTAATTTCAGTTATCTTGAAGGACAGGTTTTCAGCTTAATTCATCACGTCTAAGCACAACAGATTGGCAGAAAGCTGAGAGACGTCTGAGACCATCATCATTCTCCCTCCATTACTGACCCTGGGAAAGTTGATTCCTGAGTTTGTGTGACCCACATGGAGTGACAGCTATGTTCTGAAAATCCAAAATAACTTTTGAATAATGTTACTGCTCTACAATCAGTTTCTCCCATGAACACAAATGTGCCTGACAAAGTGAAGCATTGGGACAAAATATACATTGGCTACAAGGGATTGGGCAAAAGGGATGTTATATGACCTAATTCAGGCCATGCCAAAGGCTCATAAAACAGGAGGAAAACGTTAAATGCAGCCTAAGTAATGAGGCGACCTTAAACAACAATATGACTTTTTCAGTCTACTTTAGCCCTAAAAGACTGAGTTAAGCACATCTAATTTCATACTATGCACTCCCCTTCTTCCATGAACGTAACAGGATTTGAAAAGCCAAAAATGTTCAAGAAAATATACACTAGATACTCTGTAATTTCTTTCTACCATGGAAAATAATTGAATGTCTGTTTTTCAAACGTTTTAGTTTATTTTTTAAATATTACCTACAGGAAACGAGATGCTATTCAAGGAACAGCTCTGCATACTGTGCTTAAAAAACCTGATGCAAGTAGTTCTTTGAAACTATTATCTGTTTAAAATCTTTCTAATATACAAATCAGTAAATGGGAAAGGATAGACCTTCCAGATACTAACTGAACTATATCTTCATCCTGAGCTGTATCTTTATTCTCACTGAAGACACAGGGTTAGTTATTTACATTGAAGCAGTAATTTCAATTTAGCTGTATTCAGCATCTTCTGCAATACTAATTCAAATTGTACTTCTGTTTCATCAAACCCACAGAAAGCGGAGAATGACTGAACTGAAGAGTCAGGAATGAACAAACTGGTAAGTCCTATAGATGTTTATCTGTGAGATCTTGTCTGACCGATAAGAAGAATGCACCGTTTCTAATCTTT
>NW_015169841.1:247661-281920 GCF_001447785.1 Gekko japonicus | reverse complement strand
AAATACTGTAGTAAATCCCATAAATTAAGTACAAATTAAATAAGATTTTATTATCATTTATTCAAGTCATGATTCTAAGCATCCCACTAAGTCTGTTTTGCTTAACCATTACTGTATTAGGCATTTTCCTCTCCTGAAATGTGAAACATGCTACTGATTTTAATACTTTTCATTCTCCCTTCGTAATTTTAGGAGCTGATTCAGCAAAACAAAGCTTGGTATCACTTAAAGTTCATACCCTTCTTTTCAGTTCTTGCAGAAATCAACTCTACAGCAATAAGTAATTAAAAACACTGTAAAATCGTAACTTGCAGACAGGAAGACTGATTTTAGACTATATTACTTCAAGCACTACAGCCTCCTCAAGGAGAATACACTGGAGAAATCTTGAAAATTTTCCACACACAGATTTTTACTTCTTTCAGTCAAAAAATAAATCCACGGTACTAGAACAGTCTGGTTTGGATTTGTTAAATTACTTTTTGAAAATGTCCTTAGCCATTTCAGTTCTCCACTAATGAAACAGTGTAAACTGAAGGTATGAAACTGTGATGGGAGAATTAATTTTTGCTAATACATTACTAACTTGGATTTAGTAACAAATGACAAAAATGAACAGTTAACTGAAATATGCTACTTTCTCAAGACATTTAAAAGAACAAAAATCACTGGCTTTCCAAACAAAATTAGCATACAAAATTTAGTAACATACAAGATATTTCACTATAAAAACTAGCATTTTCCCCTAAGATATAATCTAAATAAAAATTTGAACAACTTTTAGTATACAGTAATATCCAAAACAGAGTCTTCTAAATACCATCATAGGAAATAATGGTTCAACTCTGTCACAAACAAAAGCTATTGACATGTACTTACATTGCTGTAGGCAGCTGCATAATTATTTGCTTTTCTATGTCAGCCATTCTTAAAAATCTCATGGTTAACGTATAACTGTGCAACAGGTATTTCACACAAATTTCTCAAGAGCAGAACTAGACTAGAAGCTTGAAAGCAATGCTCCAATTTCTAATTAAGTCAGAGAGTAGTCTTGAAAGAACGCATCTGTTCCCTAAAATAAACATACAGCTGAAAGGTTAGCCTTATGCTATAATTCTTTCCTTCCTGAACCCATTCTAAAAATGTAGCAGACTAATAACAAAACTCAAGCAGATTCAGTGAGGGAAACTTCTACACAACCTATTGCACACTTTCAAATTTAATAAGTTTCTTCACAGGCAGGTCATAAAGGCATAAATTCAAAATTGATACTCTGGAAAGGAAAGGCTTCATGCTCATATAGGCAAAATTCAAGAACAGCCTTGATAGATAGTTTAACTTATTCTTTTGCTCTTCAGTCTATTTTCTTTTCCAACCATCACTGCCTTTTCAGAACTCACCCTGGCTACTAGCTACATATCTGCCTTGTCTAGGGTTAGCAATTTGACCAGTCACAAAAAGAAAACAAGATTTGATCAACTTGTCAATCATTTTAAAGCATTAACTTAATTAGAACTACAAAAAAATCCTTAAACCATCAACAAGCTTGATATTTATGCTATTTTCCAGAAAAATGTGTTATTATGAAAAAAATTGATTTATTATGATTTTAAGATGGTATTACAACTTCATGTTAGGTAAGGTCTCTACAAATGCAAGTGAGTAGCTGAACAATTCCTTTTCTTTAGCTTTCTTCCAGGAGTCACAGGGTCTTTGTTTCAACATTTCTCTCCTCTTCTCACACACAAAATAACTGGAATTATCAGAGGTATTTACTTGAAAATAAATGTTTGCATCTTTGATAACTTTTGTAAAAAGTTTTTAAATAAATAGAACTTCTAGAAAAATGAGATGGCCAAGAAAACTTGCCAGGTGCCTTGAGGCTTCTATTCATGCAGTGAATTCATCTAAGCCAGCTACCTGTTGACAGTAAGGTCAGAGGGGCACGGGGGCGGGGGAGAGAAGAAGAGGAGGAGAAGATTGGATTTATACCCCGCCCTTCACTTGGAGTCTCAGAGCAACTTACAAACACCTTTCCCTTACCCTCCCCACAACAGACACCCTGTGAGGTAGGTGGGGCTGAGAGAGTTCTTTCAAGAACTGCTCTTTCAAGGACAGCTCTGACAGAACTATGGCTTGCCCAAGGTCATCCAGCAGCTGCAAGCGGAGCAGTGGGGAATCAAACCTGGGTCTCCCAGATTAGAGTCTGTACACTTAACCACTACACCAACCTTTCTTGGGTCTTTAACTGAACCCTAGCTGCTGATGTTGATGGGGTTCAGCACCACTCAGTAAAATTCTGTGCAGAAAATAAACATGGTGTTTAAAAACTTGTTCTTGCCTCTCTTACTTAGAAAAACTTTGAAAAAATAAAGGTTCTGGATTAACCATAATGACACCAAGTAATATTGTCCATCTAGCATGCTATGTTTAAGAGTCTCTAAAACAGGAGTGACAAACATACGGCCCATGGGCTGGAGCCAACCCCCACAGAGCTGGTATCCAGCACATGAGCAACTGGCTCTCTTCTGCTTACTTGTCCAGAGCTGTTGCTGCTGTGTCGCAGCTTGCCTTCGGCTGGCTCTTTCAATCGCGTAGGAGAGATAAAAACCCAACCTCCCTTCCTTCCATGGGCTGGCTCCTCCCCCTCCTTTGGGGAGGAAGGGATTTAGAAAGAGAGAGTGTGTACTTGAGAGGGAGCCCCATGGCACCTTTAAGAGACCAACAAAGTTTTATTTCCGGTATAAGCTTTTGTGTGCACGCACACTTGTTCAGGGTGGCTGCTGCATCCCAGCCCGGCTCTCTCAATCGCGCAGGGGAGATTAAAAAACCAGCCTTCCTTTCCTCCATGGGCTGGCTCCCCCCCACACCTTTGGGGAGGAAGGAGGAAAAGAAAAAGAGAGAGAGCACACTTGCTTGAGAGAAACTAAAGTCCCTGAGTCCCACAGCACCTTTAAGAGACTATCAAAGTTTTATTTCAGGTATAAGCTTTCCTGTGCATGCACACTTCTTCTCCAGGGTGGCTGCTGTGTCTCAGCCCACATCTCTCAATCACACAGGAGAGATTTTTTTAAAAACCAGCATCTCTTCTCTCTATGAGCTGGCTCCCCCACCCCACTGCCTTTGGGAAGGGGGGGGGAGCACGCTTGCTTGAGAGAGAGAAAAGTCCCTGAGTTCCATGGCACCTTTAAGAGACCGTTAAAGTTTTATTTCCGGTATAAGCTTTCAGATGCATGCCCTCTTCTTTTCCAGGGTGGCGGCTGCGTTGCAGCCCAGCTCTCAATCGTGCGGGAGAGATAAAAACCCAACCTCCCTTCCTTCCATACACTGGCTTCTCCCCCTCCTCCTCCTTTGGGGAGGAAGGGAGGCAGAGGGAAAGATAGCATGCACACTTGAGAGAGAGCAGTCCCGGAGTCCCATGGCACCTTTAGAGACCAACAAAGTTTTATTTCAGGCAGCTGAAAACTCCTCTGTAATAACATTCAGATGGCATTAAGTTGCTGTTTGTGGTTGCTTTTCCCTTGCATTACAGTGCAGAATTAAGATTCCTGGGCTAGTTGCTGAGGGAAGGAATTTCTCAGCTTTGGGCTTAATTGTTGGCATATTAAAAAAAACCTTACTCTTGCATGTTAACTCTGAAGTTTGTGAGTGGGGGTTGACCTGGAGTTTAGTTCATGAGGGCGGGATTTGGGTAGTAGAGGGACTTCAATGGGGTATAATACACATACAGTCCACCTTCCAAAGTGGCCATTTTCTCCAAGTGAATGGATCTCTGTCACCTGGAGATCAGTTGTAATCCCAGGAGATCTCCAGCCATCACCTGGAGTTTCAGTGCAAAAAACTATGGGACCACAGTGTATATATAAGATCAAAATGACACAACTCTCCACCGTGCAAACTAAACTGTTAGCCACTTCAATAATATAAATTTACTAAAGGTTGTCACCAATATAACATCAAACATTACTCATCTTAATATATCTCGATATCATCCAATATCTTACTTACATATAGGTATATGGTATATGGTTTGCAATGAGGTTGAACAAGACATAAACTTATAAGGGTGCACCAAGTCAGCTAAACATTATTTTCTAACAGAAAGTCCTTGTCCTTTATAGACTTTAGCCACAAAGGTGTCACCCCAAAGGACCAGCAACTATACACTCTCCAGATATAAGTGGGTTTTCATAATCTTCTTCAAGGTTGTGACTTCAACAAAATCCTCAGATTGCTCTGGAACTGTCAAATACATAATTATGCACCTAAAACTAGTCTGTTCTTATTTCTGTGTTGTTAACAACAATTTCTAAAGCATTCATATGTTATCTTACCCCACTGCCTTAATTCATTCTTATGCAGCATACAATCTTTCCGTGTACTCTCAAACACCAGCAGCTTATAAGTACTAGTACTACCACACCCCTGCATATCACACCTAATCCAATCAAGCCTGCTACTGTCATTCATCTGCTATAGCCATTCGGCATCTGAAATCACTGTTATAAAGTTTATATCTCTGGTACTTTGTGTTGCATTTTATGGCATGCATGGCTTGGCCCAACAAAATGACATTTATGTCAGATACAGCTCTCATAACAAATGAGTTTGACACTTCTGATCTAAAATATGTACAAATTAGAACATTATGTACCATACAAATTAGAACATTATGTACCATTCATGACCAGATCTTAACCAACTCTCAATAGCATTGTGATGGACAGGCTAGGTTCCACCTTTCCCTAAGAGCAGCCAATGAGACCTGACAGAATGTTGGGGAGAGAGTTGGAAAACAGCAGTTAGCAGTTGGGAGGTGGATTCTGGGGAGTTAAGAGGGAAAAGGAAGAAATATGACTGAGTGAGACCATGTAGAGGAGCTGCTTATAGCAGTAGCATACCAAGGGGAGGTGCAGTCCACAATGGGTACAGCTTGAGGAAGGCCCTTGAAGGGGGCCCCTCAAAGCCAGCATCATGCTGCGTCCAGCCAAACGTATTTTCTTTTATTTTTAAAGTGCACTTCTGGCTGCAGCCATTTGGGATGCAGGGAAGTATGAGCATAGCAAAAAGCACTCTCAGATAGGCTAAACTTCCCTTTCTCCAAAACTGAAGCAAACTTGCTTAAGAGATCATACAACCAAGCCAGCATACTGATAGCTGCTACAGTAATTGCCAACCTGCAGGTCATTTTCTCCAATAGTCTAGCCTTTCTCCCTTCCTTTCCTTACACCCAGCTCAGCCAGATCTTGCAAAGCAGTAGTTAGGGTGTTGCAGCAAGATAAAACCACCTTCCCCTCTCTTAATTTCTCTCCCTCTTTTCCACACTTATTCATTTCTGTCTCCACCTATTTTTTCATTCGCCCCACCCATTTTCACTTCTTCGTCTCAAGATCTTATCCCTATCCTGCTCAGTGACAGACTGTAGTATAGTAGCAAACTTTTGTTAATATTATGAACAGAAGGCACTGGATTTGCTGAGCACTGTATACTGCACTGGTTTTGCTGGGCTTCCAATCCCCCCCCCCCCTTTGGACTGTCATTCTGTGCTTGACATCAGCTGGCAATGCCACAATGGCACTGGGCTTGCTGCGCACTATAGGTTGCACTGGTTCTGCTGGGCTTCCCAAAAAAAACCCCTGTGATTCTGTGCTTGATATCAGTCCTGTTGAGCTAGCATTGCCACAATGGCAGTGGGTTCTGCTGGGAACCCTGTGACTGCATTGGTACTTCTCGGTTCTCTGTATATTGCACTGGTTCTGCTGTAAAACTGCCCCCCCACTTCAGTTTCTACTGCAGCGATTCTCTGGTCTGACTTTAGTCCTTTGGAAACAATGGAGGATGTGGGCACCTTCTTTGGGGAGGAGTGTGCTTCTTAACATGCAGTCTGGTGAAGCTTGTGAGCACTCTTTTGTGATGCTTTGGCTACTGTTAGTAAAAGTCAGTACAAAGGCAGATTCCTAGCTCTCAAAAATTCCTTGTAGATGTTTGGAATGATCAGCTCCTGAGCTTCAAAATGGAGACGGAGAAGAAGAGAAGAGATTGGATTCATACCCTGCCCTTCGCTCAGAGTGGCTTACAAACTCCTTTCCCTTCTCCTCCCCACAACAGACACCCTGTGAGGTAGGTGGGGCTGAGAGAGCTCTTTCAAGAACTGCCCCTTCAAGGACAGCTCTGACAGAACTATGGCTTGCCCAAGGTCATCCAGCAGCTGCATGTGGAGAAGTGGGAAATCAAACCCGGTTCTCCCAGATTAGAGTCCACAAACTTAACCACTACACCAAACTGGCTCTCACAGAAGCCCTCCAAGTTGCCTGCTGAGAACACAAATGGTGTGATGAATTTGTTTTTAATGTCAAGTCACAGCTGACTTATGGTGACACTGTAGGGTTTTCAAAGCAAGAGACATTTGGGGGTAGTTTACCATTGCCTGCCTCCACATTGGCCCTGCTTACCTTCTGAGATCTGACAAGATCAGGCTACCCAGATCAAGGCTAGGCTGAGAGTAATGTGACTGGCCCAAGGTCACTCAGCAAACTCCCATGGCACAGTGGGCATTTGAACCTGGATTTCCCATATCCTAGTCTGACACTTTAACCACTACACCACACTGATGGAATAACATGTTGGAATTTTAATTTCTATTTTTACTGGCATGATTATATATATGAAGTTAAATTTTTTAAAAATTCACTGCCCGCATTTCTTTTCTGGCCATTATTATCTCTGCTTGACCTTCAGTGCCTGGTGTAGTGTTTCTCCTGGGAACTGAAGCCTGTTATTTTGGCGGGCTTCTACCTGGCCCCTGATTGGCCCTGGTCCATCAGGGGGTCTCCTTGAATGATGTATAACTGTTTGTTTTGCGCGCTCTTATTCAGTTCTAACACAAAATGGTTAAGATATCTGCATACCCTCATATTCTTAATAAACTTTACTTTTTTGAATGAAAGCTGTTGGGGAAAACAGGTTGCTTACCTGTAACTGAGGATCTTCGAGTGGTCATCTGTGCATTCACACCTCTGGGATATAGTGCGCCTGTGCCAACCTCGATCGGTTCCTCTTGCTGAAGTAATGGCTCCAAGGAAAAACAGTCTTCCATGAGAGAAGCTGCAGACTAGACTCGGCCATGGGCTCAAACAGTTTTGTGTTGGTCTGGACAGCACTAGATGTAAGTCCCAGAAAGGAGTCGGCCCACTAGCCAGAGGAAAGAGCTGAGTGAAACCCATTAGAACTGCCTTGCTTGTGAGTGAGAAAAAATGGAATAACCGTTCACCACCGGATGACTGGCGTAGGTGGTGGCCAAAAAGGTTCTTAAAGAAAAACAACTCCAGGCGGGTCAACACTAATCCAACACCAAAGAGGGTGGTGATAAATCCAATGACTCAAGGCAAAGCGAAAGCATCTTCCACTTCTGTTCAAAGGCAGCGCGTATAGCTGGCTGCCAACAGTTCGACAGGACTAGGTCAATTCTGCTAATGCAATGCTAGGGAATCCTCCATGCTATGAGCTCGAGGTGTGGTACGGTGCAAAGCACTTTGCTCTCCTGAGTGAGGAGGAGATCCGTTGCCCGGGGGAAAAGACATGCATGTGCCCTGAGACATGCGGAGTAGAGTAGGGAACCAGTGCCATGAGGATGCGTAGAGGTTGCTCCTTCACAATCTTGCTGAGCACTCTGGTAAGTAAAAGGATCGGTGGGAGCAGGTAAACGTGCCAATGAAACCATGGGGACAGAAGGCTGTCCCCCAGAGACATTGGGTCCTGTCCCGCCCTGGAACAGACAGACGACACACGGCGTTCTGACGCGTAGCGAACGCATTGATTCCTGGCTGATCCCACCTGTGGCAAACCGGTCGTGGGTAAGCCCAATCAAGCTCCCACTCATGGAGAGATGCACCTCCCCTGCTCAGGATGTCTGCCTACACCTAGAGCAATTCTAGCAGGTGAGCAACAGTGAGGAACATGTCCCGGGATTGACACTCAGTCCACATCTCCCAGGCCAGTGAACAGAATCCCCTGAATGCTGTTCTGCCTTGCCTGTTCAGGCAACACGGTGCGGTGGTGTTGTCTGCCAGGCTTGCCACCGTACGGTGGGCCACGAGGTGGCAAAAAGACCTAGTGTATATTGGACAGCGATCAGTTCCAGCACATTGAGGTGATTGTAGGCCACACGAGGTTCCGATTTGGCACCTACACACAAACCTTGGGTTTGAATTCCCCCATCCTCCCAGGGATGCATCCGTGGTAGAGACAGTTCGGGGCTGGAACTGGAGTTTCCCGTGTAGGGAAATCAGCCCGTGCACAGGTAGCATGAACCATAGAGATTGGGGAACTGGGTTTCTTTGGAGCTTGCTACCAACAACCAATCGTCTCAGAACGGAAAGATCCGTACACTCTGAAGAAGGAGGTACGCCGCGATGACAAGCGTAATGTCTGTAAAGACTCTGGCCACTGTCAAGAGTCCAAAAGGGAGGGCTTTGTACAGAAAAAAGCCCTCTGCGACTGCAAGACGCAAAACTACCTGTGAGATGGGTGGATATTCATATGAGAATATGCGTCCGGCAAATCCAGGGTCATCATCCAACACCTTCGCAAAGAAGGGAAGGAGACGTAATAACATTGCCATACAGAATTCCCGATAGGAGATAAATTGCTTGAGTCCCCAGAGATCCATAACAAGATGGGATCCTCTGTCCTGTTATGGGGAACGTAAAGAACAGAAGTAAAACCTGTGCTGACTTTGAGCTGTCAGAGCTAGTTCTGTAGCGCCCTTTGGAGAAGGTTCTGAATTCCTTCCAGGAGCGTAGTGGATGATGGATTAATTATGAAATTGGGGCCACAAAATACAACTTAAGAGACAAAAAAGGGAAATACCCCAAAGTTTGAGGACTAGCTCAAGCAACGCCTTACAGTACATATTAATCCCAAAAGGACTTTACTAACATGCTAATTGCACGATTTTAAAGAATCCAGAAGAAAAGAAGATCGTCCAACTGTAGAAGATGCTATTGACTTTAACTTTAATACTAAAAGATTAACATACTAATACTTAACATCACTCAACACTTTTCTTTATCCCTCTATAGACCCTTCCTAATTTCTTGAACTGTAAAAGCAAAATTTCTCTCCTTTTTAGGAGAGGGAAATAATTTTTTTTAAAAAATTATGAAGTTGGGGCCAGAGGTGCCTGGACAAATTCTAAGGGGTACAGGAGTCAAAGGCTTTGCTTGGAAGCTGTTGAAGTCAAAGCCACAAGCTGAGACACAGAGGACAAATTTGATGTGTGCCCATAAGGGCGAGAAGACACAGTGGATGAGCAATGCCACTGAATTTCCAGAGATGACGTGACTCCTAAATTGCCCGACACCTGTATTTTTGTCATGATCTTGCAGGGCCGTATCAGTCGTGATGCTGAAATCGAATGGAAGGTTCTGCGGAAGGGCAGTAAAACACAACCGGGCATGACATGGCTTGTCATTGCCTGCCTCTGTGTAGCGACCCTGGCATGCCATGGTAGTTTCCCATCCAAATACTAACCAGGGCCAATCCTGCTTCAATTCCAAGATCTAACAAGATCAGGCTAGCCTGGGCTGTCCAGGTCAGGGGTCGGAGGGTGGCTGTGGAAGTAGTGTTTTTGGCGGCCGCATCCAACGTGTGCTGAGCCGCATTAAACTGATGTTTAGTTAGAAGCATTCCCTTCTTTAAAACCTGTGAGCCAGACGGTTAGAGGCCTCAGAGAGGGTAACAAGAAATTCATACATCTGTTCCCAGAGAGCAGACTGATAACTCCCCGTACATGCCATGTAGATTGAAGTCTTGATGCTGAAAACTCTCGTAAACAAACAACTGCGTCTACCCTTGAAGGAAGAGGTGCTATGACAGAATAGGGTTAAGGGGGGTACACAGAAGTTTAGCACCCTGCTCCTGCACTTTACATTGCATGATCTACCCTCTAACTCAAGATGAGGGTAAATACTGGGTAGAGTTGACCATTTGGACAATATCGAACATGGAATCTGTCACAGTGGGCATAGATTGCCCTGCAGACAGAGTGAGCGTGTTAGCCATCCATTCGCCAAAAAATCTCCAAGGATTTAAGATCTTCCGAAGGGAGATTGGGAGATCACTGCCCACTTGTTAAGGTGGCGCGGGTTCCAATGGAGGATCGGGGTTTTGTCCCTTGATTGGAAGGAAGCATGTGGAGGAGCAGAGAGCTCAGATGACTCAGAAAAGACATAGGCAGCATCAGTACCGATGGAGTCAGAATCGAAGGATCTTAAAATTAGAAATAGCCAGGTGCGACGGCTTGGGAGGTTTGCCCATCGCCCTCGATGGTTGGGGCCCCGCAAACTCCGGTGTCAGAGGATCTCGATACCGGGAGGGTAGACTGACGGTCACATTCCCTAGTGGGGGTGGGAACCACACCGTATCACCCATAAAGGGGTAGGCCCCATACCAGTATCGCCACAGCCCCTTCCAGGGGGGGGGGCGAGGGCGGTGTATCAGTGCCGATGGCCGTTCTCGATCGTCAGCTTGGGCAGTGACGGACAGACCAAAGGCTTCGGCTCCACGGTCGGAGTGCCAGTTTTTGACACTGGAGGACCTGGAGATCCGTGAGAAGTCCATATCCTGCTCTGTCAGCGAGTTGGATAAGATGCAACAAAGGTGACCGAAGTGCACCTTGTGGCTGCTCTCAGCACAGAGAGCCAAGTGAAGCAGCCCCTGTAGGATTCAGTGCTGTGGCCCTCCGAGGGGTCAGTGGAGTTTGCACAGGGGGAGTAGTCTTATGCTTTTTTAGCTTGACTGGCCAAGCGTCCTTGCCTTCCCTGCATTATGGAGGGAGTATAGGCATCGGACAAAGATGTCTCGGTCAAACATAAGCATCGGGCAGTCGACATCTATATACGTCGGTATTGGGAACCCGTCGACGCCGTGAGAAGTCCATATCCTGGTCTGTCAGCGAGCTGGATAGGATGCAGCAAAGGCGACCAAAGTGCACCTTGTGGCTGCTCTCGGCACAGAGAGTCAAGTGAAGCAGCCCCGTAGGATTCAGTGCCGTGGCCCTCCGAGGGGTCAGCGGAGTTTGCACAGGGGGAGTTGTCTTATGCTCTTTTAGCTTGACTGGCCAAGAGACCTTGCCTTCCCTTCATTATGGAGGGGGTATAGGCATCGGACGAAGATTCCTGGGCTGAGCGTAAGCATCGGGCGGTCGACATCGATATGCGTCGGTATCGGGAACCCGTCGATGCCGAAGTGGCAGTCGCATTGACGCATGTCCTGACGACATCTGTGAAAGCGCGAACTCTGAAACACGACACGAAGTTTGGCAGCTCTGTACTTCCTCGTCTGCTAGAGAACTTCATGCAAGGAGCAGAAGAGTTCACTTGGTGCAATTCCCCGAGGCACGAAAAAAACAAAGTGAGTGTGCAGCTTGGGGGGGGCGTGATCTTTACTGCCGCACAAAGGCACCATTAAAGAAACCCCACCTCTTGGCCATAGGCCGGAAGGGGGGGGGGAACACATTACAGAGTCCAAGGAAATAAATCCGTAGAAACAAAGTCTTTTCACTTAACAAATAAACAAAAAGAAAAAACGAGGAACAGGCCTAGAGCCCAATTTTTTTACTGACCGAAGCGGAGAAGATCCTACCAGTGCAGTGGTCAGAAGAGAACTGGAGGGATTGTAGTGCCCCTCCCTTAGTCATGCGCAGTGGGGCCGGTACGTAATGAGGGGGCGGGCACAAAAATCCCTTTTACTTTCAAGAGGAACCGATCGAGGTCGACGCAGGCGCACTATATCCCAGAGGTGTGATGCACAGAGACCACGAAGAAGATCTGATTGCTGCATGAGTCTGACAGCCAGTGTGACATCCTGACCTGCGTGTATCCTGAACCTGAGAGAGGTTTTAGAGGGTGGCAGGCACTCTGTGGGAGTGGAGAAGGGGTGTCATAAGCATTTAAGCTGCAAAGGTTCTGGCATCAATCTACATTAGCCAGGACTTACTTCCGAACCTAAGAAAAATATGTATTTGTAAGGTTTTCACTTCTTGTCCACATGGTGAATGTAGTGTAGTGGTTAAGAGTGTCAGGCTAGTATCTGGGAGAACAGGGTTTGAATCCCTACTTGTGCCATGGAAGCTCACTGACATTGGGTCAGTTACTTCCTCAACTTAACCTACCTCACAGGGTTTTTGTGAGGATAAAATTTAGGAGAGGAGAACAATGCAAGCCACTTTGGGTCATCATGAGGAGAAAGGTAGGGTACAAATGAATTAAATAATATCTGAAAGCAAGAAACTTCCTATAAGCAAAACAAACAAACAAAACAACAACACACACTCATTCCTAGGGAGTTTACACATCTTCCAGTTTAAGCTCTGTAACATTCATCAGGGGGGACATGCTGCAAGCACAGTACCCACAGAGAAAGCAGAAAGATAATCAGAAGGTAGACACACCAGCACATGAAGCAGGAACCACTTCTCATTCAGTATGTCATTTTGGACATTCACAATCAAAGTGAAACATGGACACTGTCACTGACTATTCAACCAAGGTTATAGAAGATGTGACAACAAATCTTATGGGGAATATCAGGTGGTATTCTCAGTTCTGAATTCATGAGAAGTTAAATTACATCTCAGTGTAGTGATCTTTATCACCTCCTTGTCAACATCTTCTTGAACAAATTGTACAGAGCAGCTTACAAGAAAATGTAAAAAAGAGCAAGAGTCCAGTAGCACCTTAAAGACAAACAAAATTTGTAGCAGGGTATGAACTTTCGTGAGTCACTGCTCACTTCTTCAGAAAATGTAAGAGAAAGTTTGCCATTCATGGGTTAAGACTATACCATCTGACCTCCTTTTTAACCTTGCCACAGCTCTGCTGCAACCAATTAAGCAATTTTCATAAAATGTAATTCTTCTCATAGTCATAGGTACAACAGACATTGGGTTGGATCCAAAGTTTGGTTTATGTTAAAGTAAGGCACTTTTGCCTTCCCCTCTCCTACTACCACTCAATGAGTTCCTGAAATGATCCCATCCCTCCACAGCAGCATTTCAGGAGATCAGAGACCTGCACTGGCCAGCAGAAAACAGAAGCTACATTCCGTCTGCATCTAACCAACTGGTTTTTTCCCCTCTATGTGTCATACTTTCTCTCTCACTTGGCTAAAACATTATTATAAAATTGAGAACAGGCCCACAGCTCTAATACAGTTTTCTGTTAGGTCTGCAACAAAGCAAAACGGGATCCCCTGTTACTATTTACCAGTACAGGGGGTGATGTTTTAACAGGAATGTTTTTTCTTCTATACTGTGAAGCAATTGCTATACTCTTCCCACATTTCCTTAAGTATTTTAAGACTCACCAGGCTTAATTTCATGATGAAAAACATTAGTTTTATTCTTCCTTCATATCATTAGCTTAAAAGAGTTCTTCGGGAACGCCAATCAGTTGTTTGTTTGATTTTTTACAAAATAAAACCTCTATTTACCAAATACCAACTGCAGATTAAGCAGTTTTAATTTTCACCAAAGTGTTTGGTATTCATCTGATGAGCTGTAAACACACAGGAGTGAGCAATTTTAAAGCTGAAGTTCTGTATTGCATTCTTTATACAAACTGAGGCACCAGCCATTCATGTAATCACTGAAGACAACACTACAAAAAGTGTTATACAAAGCTTTTCTAACCACCACCCTAGGTATTGAAAAACAGTGTCAGGGGGTTGTGGTTGGGGTCATACCAAACCAGATTTGCAAGTACCGCATGTGCAGCCTTGCTAACAGAATCACTGCAGTAGTCAAGGCCATAAGCCCTAATAGCCATTGAATTGCCTTCACCGGCTGCCAACATTTTCTCATACGGAGTAACACCATTGTCTTAATGCTTTTAGCCCTGTCTGCAAGCAAAACGGCTCTCCCCGAGGTACCATTGAGGGAGGCACCAAAGAACTCAACTTGCTGAGAGTGTTTAAGGCGAGACTTTTCCCAATTCACTATTAGGCCTAACCCGCTACAGGTGGAAATGATGCGTTGAACGTAGTCATTCAGTAGGTCATGACAGGGGGGGCCACAATAAGCCAATCATCTAGGTACGAAAAAATAAAGCAACCCTGTGTGTGGAGATACACCACCATTACAACTATACACTTGGTGAACACTCTTGGTGCAGTAGCAAGACTGAAAGGGAGGGACGCCTACTGGAACACCTTAGAGCCCTGCTTAAAACAAGCAAATAACCTTTTTCACTGGCATCCTTTTGAGTTTTGTATAGAAATGTCATAACCAGGGTGGATAAAACACTGTTTTGTTTTTTAAATCAAATAATCAGGTGTGTTTTTTCATAATGATTTTTTGAGGAGAAACCTGAAGACAGTAAGAAAGATATCTGTGAGCTACAATGTCGTATAATGGAATAGGGATTAATCTGTAATTCTGTAGTATGAGAGAATACATTAATGTAATATTTACAAAAAGGTTTGTAAATGAGTTCCAGTAGTTCATGGATTATGGGACCTGGTTGCCTGAACGAAACATCATCATGAGAAGTGTTGCAACACAGAAGGAAGTCTTGCTGAACATTACAAAATCAACATGTCTGAATATGCAGGATCTTCAGGTTGGTAAACTTTTACACTGCATATTTCTTAAGGAATCATCATGTCTGAGCAGAAACATAGTTGTTACTGTATGGTGCTATCATTTTGATACAGTTTTGATAAAACAGGCAGGTCTTTCTTTTACACTTTCGCCTTTTAAGCCAATTGTAAGTGGCAATGAATACTATGAGTAATACTAATTAAACAGAATGGTAATAATAAGTAAGCGCATGGATTTGGGGGGGAATTCATCATCAACATACAGAATTCCAAAGACTACCCACTTTTTAAGACCACCATCATGTTCTACAGAGCTAGATTCAAGACCAATAGCAGCTCAGAGACCAACAGAATTTTGGGGGTATAAGTTTTCAAGAGATAACGCTCCCTTCATCAGATACCAGATATCATGTTCTACAGTTTCAAGGTTCTCTGCCAAAGAATAGTGTTTCAATCACATTATATATGTCACAAAACCACAGCACATCACCTGAAAAAGAAAAAAAAATCTCCATAATCCAGAACCAGTCATAGATAAATCTGTGATAAAAACCAGGAGATTAGAAAAATAGGTAAGTGATGAAAAAATTGTCTGGCTTGCAGAATACTGAAACATCTCCAAGAAGTAGCAGAAGAAGCTATAACAAGCAGAAGAAAGATTTGAATGTCTAGTGTAGAGACATGCCATCAGCTATAGAACTCACCCCAAAATTCAACCATTAGAGATACTTTCTGTTTGGAATCTGGCTGCAAATCTATTGCTGGTAGAAAGGAGGGGGCTGGGGTTTGAGCCATCAAATACTTGAATTCTTACAGAACTGATGGCTCTCTGGCAGAAGAATAAAATTGTTTGGACCATCTTATACCTTGCTATAATGTCACACTTAAAGGGACAATGAAGGAGAGAGCCAAATGCCTAAACATAATGAGCCCAAGGTGTAGTGTCAGACTCTCCCAAGGGGAGATTATAAATTCCTAGAACACACACAAGAAGTTCTCTTATCTTGCAGCTTGTGACCAAGGAGGTACAAATCATTACCTAGGGACTCCATCTTGTCCACATGGTGAAGGACAATGAGAAGTCCTAACTATGAGAATGAAGTTAATGTTGAACTTTAAACTACAGCAATTTCCAGAAATACCAGCCTGTTCTACTTAAACATTGTTTAGGATAAGAACTGAATGTAGGGAATGTGGAATGCATGTTCTCACGTTTTCTTTGTACCTTTGCTCAGTCTGATGCTTGAACAAACCATGTGTATTCTTTTTATTCATTTATTAATTTTTAAAATATTTTGAATGCTCTCAGTCTGACCTCTGTAAATGCATCAGGCCTATTTGGTTTTACTGTCTTTAAAAGTGTGTGTAAATGAACTGACAACTGGCATAGTCAATTTAATTTTTCTGTGTTAAAATATTATACATCCAGAATAACCCTGCAAATTACAGGCCAATAAGCCTGTTGTCAGTTGTGGGAACGCTATATGCCTTGTATTTATATGATAAACTCTTAACCTGGCTAGAATAAGAATCTGTTCTGGGTATGAGCAGCCTGGTTTTAGAAGAGGGAGGAGTACAACTGATCACTGTCATACTCTTCAACATATTTTTTTTAATTTATTTTACTTTTATTTTACATGTGACTTCTATACCGCTCATGACCCCTACTGGGTCTCAGAGCGGTTTACAAGTGGCCTACATTATTGTAGTCAGATCCTACCTAGGGCGACAATTGTGCAGGGAGGGGTTGCCTAGCAGCACCCGGACGACAGGCTCATAAGCAATGTTCCCTCTAAGCAATGTTCCCTCTAAGCTGAGTTAGTGTGAGCTAGCTCACAGTTTTTTAGCCTCCAGCTCACACATTTTTGTCTTATCTCAGGAAGGATGGCTCCAGAGCAAACTAATTTATGCAGCAGCCAAATCACTCACTCACAATCTTAATGCCAGTAGCTCACAAAGTAGAATTTTTGCTCACCAGACTCCACAGCTTAGAGGGAGCATTGCTCATAAGTACACCAGGGGAAGTGAGGGCATGTTGGAAGTTGCCATAACGGATTTGAAGGTTGTGTCTGACAGTAACCCAAGGCCACGTTTGTGGGGAAAACTCACAGCAACATCAATGAAGAAGTCTGTATTATTTCTAATTCAAAAACTGTACAACTGTCCTACAGCTAAGATTAGATCTGGACAAAGGGGACAGCTAACCAAATCAACTGTCCACAGTAAAGGCGTTATATTGGGCTTCATTTGGGTCCCACTTATTTTCAACCTTTTATAAACGATATGGCTCAATTTATCTCTAAAGACTAATGTGATCTACTTTATCTTGCTAGATTCAAATTATCTACACTCCTCTATACTGATGATACAGCTCTAGGTCAGTTCTAGGTCTCCGTAAATGTCTTAAACTGTTTGCTTGTTACTGCCATATGGAGGGATTAACGATCAATTTTTCTAAGTCAATTTTTTCTAAATTTTAGTGGAAGTGGTGCTAAGAAACACTATGGTTGGCCTATATTAGATCAGGAACTGGAGCAGGCTGAAACTTTTAGTTATCTCGGTGTTACCTTTCAATTGAACCTATCCAGGAAAACACATCTAAAAGCCACTCTCAGATTGAAAAAGAACTCTGTCAGTGCTACCACTTGATTCATCTTCAACTCTGGCTCTCAATATATTACTGCTGCTCTCACCACTTTTAAGGCTAAAGTTGCTGCTAAAATATTATACACAGCTCCAATTTGGATTAAAACAATGAAGACAGAGGAGGAGGAGATTGGATTTATACCCACCCTTCACTACCTGAAGGAGTCTCAGAGTGGCTTACAATCTCCTTTCCCTTCCCCTCCCCACAACAGACACCCTGTGAGCAGTGTTCCTTCTAAGCTGAGTTAGCGTGAGCTAGCTCACCGTTTTTTAGCCTCCAGCTCACATGCTTTTGTTTTAGCTCGGGGAGGATGGCTAATTTATGCAGCCAACTAATTTATGCAGTAGCCAAACTGCTCACTCACAACTTGAATGCCAGTAGCTCACAAGGTAGAATTTTTGCTCACAAGACTCCACAGTTTAGAGGGAGCTTTGCCTGTGAGGTAGGTGGGGCTGAGAGAGCTCTTTCAAGAACAACCCTTGAAAGAACAGCTCTGAAAGAACTTGTAACTGACCCAAGGTCACACCAGCAGCTGCATGTGGAGAAGAGGGGAACCAAGCCCAGTTTTCCCAGATTAGAGTCCAAACTCCTAACCACTACACCAACTGGTTAATGATTTGGATAAGCCACTGCTGAAATGTTTGCAATTGATCTCTGGAATCCCTAAATGTGTGTCGGGAGTTGCATTGAGGGCTAAATTTCACCTGGAATCCCTCAAAGTTCAAGCTTGGATCAGAGCTTGCTCTCAAATGGAAGCTCAATAGTCTAAGAGCTGCTCCCTCCAAGGTAAGACAGGATAAATCTTATACCACCTGGGACAAACTGTTGGACTCCAAACTACATTATCTCAAGACTTCTCTGGATATGACCTACTACTGGGACATCAAAGAACTTTTCAATAGTTATTTATATACTATTGGAGCGGTGACATATTGGTTATATCCCACTGCCTTAACATCCGAACTGTGTCAGTTCAAGCCCCGCACTGGTGTGAGCAGCCAGCCTGTTGTCCCTAGCTCATCGTCCACCCAGCGATTCGAAAGCCTCGGCGAGTAGATAAAATGGGAACCACTCCTTAGAGAGGGTGGGCACACCAACTCCCCTGTGGGAAGGTGTTAGGTGTCATGTGTGTGACGTCCTGCCCCAGGACCAGAAAGGCGGAAGAACTACTCGGCTACAAAAAATCCCTGCAGTGGGATATTTCGGCCAGGTGGTGGCAGTGTGACAATACGACATACGGGTCCTGAAGCCCCAATGTCATCAAGCTGGTCGACGCAGCCGTTCGGGACATGACTGATCCAAGCCAGAGATGTTTCCACCGTGCAGTTATGGCGTGTGCAATTAAAATGAATTATATGTTGTCTTTCCTATCCCCTATGAAACATTGTTAGTCCCCTGTCTAAAGTGTAACTGTAAATCACTTTGAGCCCACTTGTGGGGAAAGCAATAAATCAAAAGGTACTACTACTACTACTACTACTACTATATTATTATTATTATTATTTAAATTTATGCATTGCCCAAATTTATGCATTGCTCTAGGCAATGTACAACTAAAGTTAAAAACATAAAACAAGAAAAGTTAAACTTAATAAATAACATTTCTTACATTCTTAAAAATAATCTCAGGTGGCATTACTTATCTGTGTTTGAACCCATTGCTAATTGTGTTACCGCCTTGTAGGCAGGGTAAAGAGGAGGCCGAAATGGGAGAGATGGAAGAAAAAAGGAAGGTGCCAGCCATGATGGAAAACCATCACTGCCCTCAACCAAAAACCCTGGCAAAACATCTCCACCTTACAGGCTCTGCAGAACTGCATTAAATCCCACAGGGCCCTGATGATATTTGGCAGAGAGTTACATCAGATCAGAGCCAGGACCGAGAAAGCCCTGGCTCTGGTCGAGAACAGCCAGATATCTTTGGGGTCAGGGATCACCAGTAAATTGTTCTCGGTGGAATATAATGCTCTCCTGGGGACATACCAGAGGAGGCAGTCCCAAAAATACATGGGTCCCAGACCACTCAAGGCCTTAAAGGTCAATATCAAAACCTTATAGTGAAAGGGAAGTTCAATTACTTAAGCACCACTCTAAGAACCAGGGGGACTTCCTCCTCGGCTACGGTTGGAATTCCACCTTCCAAAAAGATGCTGGAATGAAACATTTAGCTGTTTCAAAATATAGAAGCACTTTTATCCTCAGACGTCTAAATGTATTACCTTCAGTAGTTACCAGTGGACGTTATGTAAAGCAACTATATTCAGAAAGGTTATGCCCATGTGGCAGTGGGAAAATAGAGACTATACACCAGGGGTGTCAAACATGTGGCCTGGGGGTCAAATCAGGCCCCCGAAGGGCTTCTATCAGGCTCCTAGTGGATCTGGCTGTCTTCTGCTTCTTCTTCCAGCTCTGCTGCTCCTGCGTCATCGCAGGTTTGCAGCTTACAGATACACATCTGAACGGCATACTCAAGATTGTAACAGCACAGACTTTGATGCAATAATTCAGAGCAAGAGGTGTGTCAGTAAACTGCCATTTGTATTCTGGGTATGGTCTGTGTAACCTGCCTGCTGTATGATGGGGGGGGGGACTAGCCAGCATTTCTCTGTTCTCATCCTCCCAGTGTGTTTTGCCATTTGTTTTGACTTTGAAATGTCTTGCTGCCTTTGTAGTTGATAAGTACAGTCACTACATGCAGTCAAAGCTGTGCCTCCCCCCCCCCAATGACGTCTCCCCTTGGGTGAGCAAATTTGCTTCTGCCTTCAATGACTCTGACCAGCAAGAACTTGAAAAGGAGGAGGAGGAGGTGGAACAACACAGTTGGTATCGTGGCCATAAACTGTTCGTTCCAAAAATACTATGGGGAGAAGTCATGGCCACGGTGCATGGGAATAAGTTAGTGTGGCGTTGTGGGTTTGTGAAATCTTTGCATTTACTCCAACGCCAGTTTTGGTGGCTGGGCATGAGAAAGGACTTGTCACTTTTTGTGCAGTCATGCCAAACATGTATCATGTGCAAACCTCGGCCTGGTAAACTGCCAGGACTATTACAGCCTTTGCCCACTCCTGGACGACCGCAGGAAATTATCTCAATGGATTTTATAACTAACCTGCCCCCTAGTCGTAACATCTCAGTAATTTGGGTGGTTGTGGACTTGTTTTCCAAACAGGCGCATTTTATCCCATTTGGGGGGTTGCTCACAGCTAAGAACTTGGCCAAAGCGTTCATCCAGCACATTTTCGGACTCCACACTTTGCCGAGCAAGATTGTCTCCGACCACGGTTCTCAATTCGTTTCTAAATTCTGGGAGGAATTGATGGGGTTGATGGGGATTGAGAGGGGCCTCAGTAGCGCGTATCATCCAGATACTGATGGCCAATCCAAATGAGTTAACCAAACCCTGGAACAGTACCTCTGTTGTTTTACTAACTTTCAACAGAACGATTGGGTTGATCTACTTCCATTAGCATAATTTTGTTATAACAACGCCTGTTATTCCTCCACAAGGGTCTTGCCTTTCATGGCAGTGTACGGCTACGAGAGTCCCCCTTTACCGTTTCTGGCTAAACCTCCCATTACTCCAAAGACGGGCTCAGCTGGGGACTGGTGCAAAACCCTACAGGAATCCTGGCCAGTCTTGTGCAAGACTTTGGATGCGGCCAAAGGGGCATATAAGAAGCAGGCTGATAAGAAAAGGGTGGTGGGTTGGGATACTCAGCCTGGAGACCCGGTGTATGTGTCAACCAAGAACATGCAATGGGCTGGAAGTATATTAGACCATTTAAAGTTTTGCGTAGAATTAATGACGTGCCTGTGGAATTGGAATTACCAAAAAACTGAGACAGATACATGCTGTTTTCCATCTCAGCTTATTAAAAAAGGACCCTGGTCCTAATGTTTGGCACCCTGATGTGGTGACATCTCCCCCTTCTGGTGGACGGTGAACTGCACTTTGAAGTGTCATGCATTCTGGACTCGAAGTTAAAACACAATAAACTCTTTTACCTTGTGGAGTGGAAAGACTTTGGTCCCTGGCACTGGGAATGGGTGAAAGTAGGGGATATTCGGGGCCCTGACCTTATTCGTGCATTCCATGAGGAGTTCCCAGGGAAACCGGGAGAATCTCCTGGGTAGGCCGGGAGAGTTTTTGGGAGGGCAGGATGTCAGTAAGCTGCCATTTGTACTGTGGGTATGCTCTGTGTAACCTGCCGACATTTCTCTGTTCTCATCCTCCCAGTGCGTTTTGCCATTTGTTCTGACTTTGGAATGTCTTGCTGCCTTTGTAGTTGATAAGAAAGTGAGAACTGTTGCTAGGGCCGTTCCCAATCTGGCTGGTGTGAACCAAACGGCTGAAAGCTATCTCCCGCCTTGGTTTTATCCCACTCAAATTCCTGTTGAGCGCAAACTGTATTCATTGGCTAACCCTTTTTGTTTGAACTGTCTATATCTGTACATGCTTGGCTTTGAGTTTCATTCCTGACAATGACCATGAAAGTGTATCAATAGTGACTTGTAATAAAGCAATCTATTCTTATGAATCGTTGTGGACTGCAACTGCTCTACTGAACCTGACAAGGTGTCAGTTATCAGACACTGTTAAATGAACAAAATACTGCAAGAGTGCTAATGTTTTAAGAATGTTTTTATTTTAAGTAAAAAAAACACGTTTGTGTCCTTTATAAAGTTAATATTTCCACTACCTGGCATTACATTCCGCTACCTGACACACATGGCCAGGCCCAACAAGGTCTATTTATGTCAGATCCGGCCCTCATAACAAATGAGTTCGACACCCCTGCTATAGACCATATCTTACTTGACTCCTGTATCCATTCAGAGTACAGAATTGAGCTGATTATCCCTCTTGAAGGTTTGCACCCTATGTCATCACCTGCTAGGGTGGCGTGGCTTCTGAGAGACAAACAAGAATATCACTCTGGCCATAGCCAAATTCTTTTCAATTGTTGTGATTTGTTGTACAGCTGTTCAGAACCAATAGGTTGATGGGATAGTAATTTTATCATCATCATATACCCAGAATATATAATGTTATTAACTATAGAAAATATGGTGATGGTTACTGTTCCCCTCCTAACACAGGACAAAAAGAAACTCCTCCAAGTTAACCCGCTGAACTGGAGATGGTTCACCTCGCAATGACTTCATAATAAACGGCTTCAATTACCTTTGGAATATAACCAAACTATCATTCAATTTCTGATACAGCTGTACCCAGTCAAATCAAACTTTACTGCTTTAGCCAAAGGTCATTGCAAAAATTAAGAGCTTTGCACAAAGACACATAAACCTCATCAAAAAGACTGATGCACAACCAATTAGGTCACCAGTAGCCAGTCAGAAGCCCTGCTGGTCCTGCCCACTGTCAGAAAACACCAGGAAGGATATTGACGGGCATCACTTTGGAGCCTTGTTGGAGACCACTACAATAGGCAGTAGATTCAATCTTCAATACAACCATTTTGGCATACACAGTACATCTTCAATAAGGATATGTTGACACCTGCCCTCCAGGTATATAGCCGTAAGATTAACCTGCAAAGTTTCAAAATAAACCGCTACAAGCAGGTGACCCACAAGAGCCATAGGGGAATACCATCCTTTTTCACCCCCCTTGCTCACCCTTTTGCCAACCCGTTCCCCCCTCCCCCACCTGCCCGCAGCACCACTGCCTCCCACTTCTAACCTGCCTGCTCTGACGGCTCCTCCCTTCATTTTCTGCTAGTCAGAGCAGTGTCTTCCAGCCACTTAGGCTGGTCTGGACTCTTTATAGGGTTGCTAGGTAACCCTCAAAACGGCAAGCAAGATTTTACAACACAGCATCACAAGATCGTTGTCATTTCCCTCATATGACAATTTTCTTCTTTTCCTTTCTATCTTTTTGGGATTTGTTTTTAAACTTGGGGGGTGGCCTTGGGTTGTACAAATATCTTCCATTTCTATCTGGCCCCAGAATATGGGTTTCTGATCTGCATGCAAAAGCCCAGGATCAGCACAGAGATACATGATTTCAATCATGACTTAAATAAAATCTATCAGCCACTTAGGCTGGTCTGGACTCTTTATAGGGTTGCTAGGTAACCCTCAAAACGGCAAGCAAGATTTTACAACACAGCATCACAAGATCGTTGTCATTTCCCTCATATGACAATTTTCTTCTTTTCCTTTCTATCTTTTTGGGATTTGTTTTTAAACTTGGGGGGTGGCCTTGGGTTGTACAAATATCTTCCATTTCTATCTGGCCCCAGAATATGGGTTTCTGATCTGCATGCAAAAACCCAGGATCAGCATAGAGATACATGATTGTATACATGATCAGCATAGAGATACATAATATATAGTGTGCACCTTCTAAAAATGAAACCTCTGAGCTGTAAGTATATATTAAGGTTATGACAACCCACAAGAATGGACTTTTATGAAGAAAATCATGATTCAATCAAGTTTTCCTGACTAACTATTTCAATCATGACTTAAATAAAATCTATCCTGGAACCTAGGTCTTTCATCCCATTTAACACATTTTCCTCTCCTTGGATTGGATTCTACCATACCACTCAGTTATATATGCAGTCTCCAACTAACACTAGGAGTCATTCTGCCTTATTCATCGCTTGTATACAAGTCAACATTTTCAAACCTCTTTCTTCTGCAGAAGAAACACCTTTCTTCAGCGGAAGGCTCTTTGCCTAGCACAGTGGAAGGAACTCCCACAGTCCGTTTATATACATTTTGCTGGATGAGAATTCACTTTTTGCATTTAGATCACAATGAAAACCCTACTGGATCAGAATGGTCCATCTAGACTACCAAGTGGTCAACCAGTTGCCTTGGAGGGCTGCTGAACAAGGCACAGAGCAGTTTCACCCAGCATGTGGGTTGGGACACAAAAGTAGGTTGCAAAGCTACTGAAGCCAGCCCTCCCTAATGGCCAACCTGCCCTTTCCACTGCTCTCTTCTGTGTTTTGGAAACCAAGATCTGACCCTGGAAACAGTACCTTTCATGTCTTACATTAGCTGGCATTTTTTTCTTCACTGCATATATATTTTGATCAACTAAAAGATGTCCTGATGGTTAATAGAGTTTCTTAGAATTTTAGGGGGGATTAGAGGGAGTAATGGAGAAGAAGAGGGTGGGGGTCAAAGGCTTCCATATGCAAAGCCTGTATATGTCAGAATGCCACTTGGGGGTTCATAATGAGGTCAACTGTGCCCTTTGTGCAATGTGTGTTGGTTCTGCAAAAAAACAGTGTTGCACTTAGCTGTAACTGTTGTTCATCAAGGTGTCTTCTGTGCAGCCACATATTGTGATTTCGCTTGCACAGGCCAGCCACCAGAAGTTCCCCTGAAGAGCATATTGGAGGCTGTCTTCCCACCCAAACGCTCATGCGCTCTGCAGGGAGTGCCCCCTTTTCCTCAGTCTCCCATTTCCCTCAGTCCTCTGCAAGTCTCAAAAATTAAAAGAAAAAACATCCCATGAGCTCACAGTGCAGTAGGAGGGAGGGAATGTTTGTCTGCACAGAAGGCACTTTGATGAACAACAGCTACAGGTAAGTGCAACACTGTTTTCATCTTCAGTCTTCTATGCAGTCCCACATTGGGAAACTACAGAGCTCCTTACCTTAGAGGTGGGATGAGCATCAGTTGAATAGAAAGTGTTGAATAGCTCTACCTACTGTGGAATCCCTACTTGCATTCATATCCAAAGCATAATGCTTGATGAAAGTGTAGCCACTGGGAGGGGGCGCTGACAACGGGCAACGCCCTACACTGAATATACCCTGCCCCCTCACCAAACAGCTGTGCCGCTTTTGTTTTCCTTCCCACCCATTTGCTTCCCAGTGAGGCAGGAGCCAACCTGGAGCCTCATGAGTGTGGGGGAGAAGCCGGGAGGTGGGCCTCTTCGGGCTGGAGCTAGATGTTCCCAGGAACAAAGCTGAGCGGAGGGGCAAAGTGTCTGGCTGCAGACACCCCGAGGCTATACTTTAGAGCTCGGCTGGAAGTTTGGGTGGATGTGTGTGGCTTCCTCGCCTTCCCTCCCTCCTTTCTTGATTTGTAAAAAAAGGGGAAGGATTGTTTTCCTTTTGATTCACAAAGTGTAACCTGCAAGCCAAGTGTTTTGTTCTTTAACTGCTTAAGCAGGTTCAGGTAGGTAGTCGTATTGGTCTGAAGCAGCAGAACAAAATTCTGTATATTTTATACTCACCTAATATGACAACATCTTTGAATCCTGAACAGTGAAAGACCGTAATTACATAATGGAAAACAGCAGACACTGCTTTTTTTCCACAGAGGGATTAAGAGAATACGGTTTCTTCACTTTGAAAACATCTTGGGATAATCTTGGGAATGTCAATTTCTGAGGTCTTCGTATAAATATAAAGGTTTCCCTTGCTCGAAAGCCAGTCGAATCCAACTCTAGGGTTGCGGTGCTCATCTCCATTTCCAAGCTGAAGAGCCAGCGCTGTCCGAAGACTTTTCCGTGGTCATGTGGCCAGCATGACTAGACGCCGAGGCGCACGGAACACTGTTACCTTCCCACCGAAGTGGTACCTATTTATCTACTTGCAATTTCTTGCTTTCGAACTGCTAGGTTGGCAGGAGCTGGAGCCAGAGATGGGAGCTCACTCCATCATGCAGCACATGGGTTTCGAACTGCTGAACTACCAATGTTCCAGTCTGCAGTTCAGCATCTTAACCACTTGAGCCATCGCAGCTCGTAGAACAGGTAGCTGTTAGTAAATGAATAAGGCAAACAAAAAGGGGGGAAGATTTTCAGGTTTCTCCCTCAGAATGAGCTACGTATCTAAATACTTCACTCGGGCCCAATGGGAGGCTCCTCCTGGCCCCTGATCCTCTTTGGAGTTCAAATTTCCCACCAGGGGATGAGAAAGCACTGTGGGAGGGTACCAAACTGGAGGGTCTGTAGCCTCTCGATTCTGAAACACTGCAAGTCTCAGCTCCGGCTGCGTACAATGTGACTGCCATTCATCCTACTCTTGCGGATGAGGGGCGGGAAAGTAATAAGGACAGCCCTGCCAAAGAGGTGGGGGCATGGATCTTTGCCACAGTGTCGGGCAAAGTGGTTCTGATGGCTGACTTGCAGCCGGAATTGCAAGCGCACCTTGGCCAGGTTAGATCTCTCCTTCGGAAAATGACTGTGCTGGAGAGGAAGCGTGTAAAGAGAGTGCTCGTGGGGGAGAGGCATCTTTCAGTTCCATCGGAACCAAAGGGGTTATGGTTGAAATCAAAGGAACTAGCCAATTTTTAGGGCATCTTTGATTTGGACCAATGCTTCTCTTTATGTTTAGTCTTGGATCAGGCTTTTTTGGGTGGCATTCTGATGCACAGTATTCAGTCGAACAGATCAGTCAACGGGTCCAATGCTTCGGTTCTGGCCCTGGAACCAATGGAGCCGAGGCACTCGATGGTGGGCTCACAAGTTGGACGGTCCTGGCTGGAGACTTAGAAGGTAAGGCTTGAGCATGGTTGGCTGGGGCAGATGACTTAACTGCCGGGCTATTAGAACATGAAAACGCTTTCTCTCACAAACTTGTCTTCAAATGCACTGCTCTATCTAAGCGGGCCTTTGGGGTGAGCTGGAAGGAAATTTTACATGTGGCTGTATTGTGGGCCGCACCCAGACTGAAAAGGCAAAGAAGGTGCTCATCCAAGTGAGCCAGCTTTGTATTGCACTGGGTACATTTTTAAAATAAAGCCTTCTGTGAGGTATAAATCAAATGAATAAATAAATAAAAAAGGAAAACTCCAGAAAAGAAACATTTAAAAAACTCGCAACAAACCAGAGCTGAAAAGATTGTGTCCTCACAATGCAGTGGCAAAGAAAGGACTAATGGAAAGGGGGACCCCCTCCAAACACAGCATGTGAAGATGAACATCTCGTCAGCCTTGAGTTCAGAAAATAATGTAAAGCAATAGTGTGCTCTGGCGAACCTTTAGCAGTACCTTCAAAAGTATGAAGTTCACTAACTTGCAGCACATACAGCAGGACAGCATGAGGTGAAGGGTCATGGTTCAGTGGCAGCATGAATGAAACAGAACCTAAAATACTCACATAGCTAGTGCTTAGAGTACAGTACTAGTTTCTACTAGTTTCACGCCTGGCGTGATCTGGTCCATGGGGTCGCAAAGAGTCGGACTCGACTGTGCGACTGAACAACAACAACTAGTTTCTACATGTTGTTTGGGAGTCTTGACAGATTAGGCTTGGCTGGGATGGGTTGGGTGGGAAAACAAAGCCAAAACTGCAATTGTAACCACTACTCTTCAGCAAGAATCCAGTCGGCAAAAGCCTGCAGGTATTCTATGCAAGTACAGAAAAAGTACAGGATTCAGATTCCTGACTCTCACACAAAAAACCAACCTGGTCTAAGACAGCAAAGATATGCTTAAAAGTGGATGGGAACCATCAAGGTTAGGAAAGCAGCTGAATTAGTTTAAGTGGTCAGGGCTTCATGACTCCTTTTCTATTCTGAAGAACAGCAGAACCAGAATTAGCCTGCTTACTCTGAATAACTGGTGCAAGGCAAAGAACTTAGCACAGAACATATGTTACCATAGTGCTGAACATTGATTTTTGTTTCTCCCCAACACAGTCCTATACTAAGGCAGTGCATGCATATTAAGAGGATGAATCTTTCTTTGAGAAATGCATTGAATTGCAAACTGTATATTTAATCATTTACATTCTTGTATGGCAGATAAAACTGCTATGGGAGATAGATGCAGAAATTGTGAGCAAAAGTTTGAAAGGGTAACACATTACTCAAAAAGGAATAGAGGCTGAAATCCATGTTGACAGTGAACACAGGTGTTGAAATTTTTTTTAAACTTCAGTGGGGTGTGGAGGTGTGGCCTAAGCTATTTATTTAGGGTTCCTATGAGCAGGCCCCAGCTCTATGAGGTAGCAGGACCCACTCCAGTGCTGAAGTGTCCCAGCTGTAGTGACAAAATGTCTAGAACAAGGGAATAAACAGGCGAATTTTGCACATAAGCAAGGAAAGGGTAAGTGGCATATTTTATATATATAGGTAAAGGTTTCCCTTGCTCGAAAGCCAGTAGAACCCAACTCTAAGGTTGTAGTTATCATCTCTGTTCCCAAGCCAAAGAGCCAGCGCTGTCCAAAGACGTTTCCATGGAGCTGGAACCAGAGACAGGAGCTCACTCCGTCATGCGGCACTCAGTATATATATATATACCTAAGTTTTAATAAAAAGTTCTAGCTAGGTGGGGCTGAGACAGCTCTGACAGAAACTGCTCTTTTTCAAGAACAGCTGTGCCAGAACTATGGCTTGCCCAAGGTTATCTAGCAGGTGCAAGTGGAGGAGTGGGGAATCAAATTCGTTTCTCCCGGATTAGAGTCCGCGCACTTAACCACTACACCAAACTGGTCCAGCTACTGTCATAGAGCAGGAGGAACAAGGGAAAACAGGCCACTGTGCTGATGAAAGGGGGAGTGTTCTCTCAGAAGGGACCCCTTCTACAGTTGTTGAACAGGTAATCTTTAGCATCAAGGATCCATCCCTGGACAGGGAGGTAGGGGGCTCTTGGTAGTTGGTGATTCGATACTTAGGCCCATAGATAGATAAGTAATGAACCTGTGTACTGACCGCAGAGTCACTTGCTTGTCCAGTGTAAAGGTAGCAGACATTGCATGTAGTCTAAAGAGGCTCATAGACAGTGCTGGGGAGAAGCCAGTGGCACCAGCGATGTCGGGAAATGTAGTCATGTGGTCCCGGAGGAGAAATTAGGCTGCTAGGCAGGAGACTCAAGGCCAGGACTTCCAAGGTAACCTTCTCAAAAGTGCTGCCTGTTGCATGCATAGGGTCAGCTACAAAGGCACATATTAGAAGTCTCAATGCATGGATGAGACAGTTGTGTAGGAAAGAAATATTTAAGTTTCTTGGGCACTGAGATGCTTTTTGGAACAAGCAGGACCTGTCCAAAGGAGACAGCCTCCACTTGTCATGAGAAGGAACTGGGCTGCTGGCGCTTAAAATCAAAAGGGTGGCAGAGCCGTTTTTAAACTGAATCCTGGGGGGAAGCCGACAAGAGATGAAAAGTCTCTGGTTTGGGATGGCTCATTTCTAAGAGATATGGGGTAGCTGTTACTGTTCTAACACAGAAATGGATTAGGAGGACTGGACACTGAGAGGGTGACTAACAATGCTGATTGCCTGACAAGGCTGAGAGGCCACAGGAGGAAGATTGCAGGCCTAGCGTGTCTGGGGAATTATAGATGTTTATATACAAACGTTAGAAGTGTCTGAGGTAAAATGGGGGACTGGAATGCCTAATGTCAGAGGAGAACATAGACGCTGTGGGCATCTCAGAAACTTGGTGGGATGAGGAAAATCAGTAGGATACAATGATTTCTGCATATAACTTATATAGGAAGGACAAGATGGGAAATGTCGGAGGTGAAGTGGCTCTGTATGTCAGAGAGGGTATACAATCGACTTCTGGTTTATGGCAACACGCTGGCAGACGCACCTCCCAGACCTCCTGGGGTTGCGATCTGCACGCTAGCGGTTAGGTAGGGGGGTGATTGTTCACCACCACCCCGGAGCCTTTGCGAAAGGCTCCTAGCCATGGGGCTTTTGGATGGTGGCGTCTTCACCAGCGCGTTGCTGGGGAATTGAGGCACTCTCCCGCCCGACAGTCCTGATGCTATGTGTCCGAATGGAACTAGAGCTGCTGACAGGGACAAGCGTTGGAGATCAAGCGTTTTAAACGGACTCTAAGCGAGGTCTTATGACCAAGAATGAACAGTGAATCAAGTAAAAGCGAAATGCCAGTAATTTAAGAAGAAAGCCCTCCCTTGGGAACGGTGAGAAAAGCGAGCAGGGGAGGGGCCCCTCCCACACGCATAAACTAACAAGTGAGCTAACAAGGGGGGGGGGGAATTAAAGCACTGAAATCTGTTTTAAGAAACTTACCAGACCATATGGGCGAATTTCAGAGACTTTAGCAAGTTTATACAAAGGTAAACAATCCATAAAAATGGCATGGAAAAAAACGGAGAGAGAAAAACAAGCAAAAGTGAAACCACCGGAGAGCATGACCCCACGACCAGAAGAGACCACTGAGTTCTCTAAGCTTTTGGCGCACTCTTTGCGCCATCTACTGGATCAGATTACTAACATCAATCAACAGCTGACAACTTTAAATCAGAACTTTGCAGCTCAGCAGCTCCAACTGTCTTAAACTACAAAAAAGACGGAGCAAACAGCTGAGAAAGTAAAGGAAATGGATGCCAACTCTAAAAAAGTTAAGAAAAAGGTGCAAATGCTGGAAAAGAAGCAAGCTTTGGATGAATTTCAACTTTTATAATTGCAAATGGAGAAAGCTAACCTGGTCCTCCGGTTCCATGGGGTCCCTGAATCTAAAGATGAGAATCTAAAACAACTTTTGAGCAATGCATCAGCTTCAGTTACAGATTTAAAAGCGGAATATCTTATAAGCGAAAGGGGCGTGGTCTAAAGGGCCTATTCCATTTACATCAAAAAAAAAATCTGCCTGGAGAGATAGTGGTGAGATTTTCAAAGAGACATGTAAGAGATTTAATCCTGAAAGCAACTTCAGGAACACCACTGAAAATTGGAGGCAATACTATTAGGATTTTAAAAGATATTCCATTTGAAATAAGGAAGAAGAGAAAGAAATACAAGGACTTAATCCTCTTTCTACAAACAAATAGCATCTCATACAGATGGTTGACCCCGGAAGGCGTCATTTTCAAACTACAGGATAAAAAAAGAAAAGATTGACTCTGTTTCCATAGCACGTGAGTTTATGAGACTGCAACTGGGTGAACCAGAAGAGGACGCCAAGGAAGAAGACAGCAAACTTAGTGACGAAATGGACTCAGTGTCTTCCGACGAGGACTTTGCTTCAGAAAAGGGGGCGGCGGCCCCTAAATGAGAATACCAATTGAGGATTAGAAAAGATAAAGCAAAGTGAAGGCTGAAGAACTCTGAATGGTGCCTTAAAGCATATACTATAAATGATGCTCTTGGGGTTGTATTTAAACAGTTAAAAATGGTTAAAAAGATAAATAATTTAGCTTAATAGGCTATGTTCAATGTAATACTAGCATCTTAGATTAACACTTATATAAACTGATGTAATGATCTCCTATACTTGGGGTTTTAGTTATTAGTGGTTTTCTTTCCTTTCTCCCTAGATGTAGACAGCCCTTCCCCTTTTTTTGTTGTAGTCTGTAGTTTATAGAAAATGCAATAAAAAATCCCCTCCCAGGGGGCATTAAAAAAGAGGGTGGGGGGTATACAATCTAGTAAAATTGAGAATCAGAGAGAAATAGGTTCGCTTATAGAAACGCTACGGGTGGAAATACCAGGCCCAAAAGGAAGCTTAACTCCTTTTGTTATCGCCAACCAGATAAAAGGTTAGAAGATGATTTAAAAACAGCAAAAGAATTAGGGAAAGCAGCTAGACAATACAATGTGTGTCATAATAGGTGATTTTAACTACCCACACGTTAACTGGGTTAATACGTGTTCAAGTCAGGAGAAAGAGATTGGATTTCTAGATACTCTCAATGTCTGTGCCATGGAACAGATAGTCACAGAACATACCAGGAGAGAAGCAATCCTGTCTTAAGTAATGCCGAAGACCTGATGAGAGATGTAAATGTGACAGCACTGGTTGGGAACAGTGACCATAATGTTATTAAGTTCAACATTTATGTAATCAAGGAGCTGCCCAAAAAGACCAACACAACCACATTTAACTTTCTCTCCAATGAGGGGGTTTGTGAAGAAGAAACTGAAAGGAAAGGTAAGGAGGGTCAAATCCCTTTGAGAAGCTTAGAGTCTCTAAAACTAAAATACTGGAAGCTCAGATACAATGTATACTGCAGGTTAAGAAAGGTACAAATAGGTATTAAAAAGGCTTGCATGGTTAACAAAGTAATGGAAGCAGTAAATGATAAGCAGTATTCCTTTAAGAAGAAGAGAGAAGAAGAGATTGGATTTATACCTCACCCTTCACTACCCAAAGGAGTCTCAGAGAAGCTTACAATCTCCTTTCCCTCCCCCTCCCCACAACAGACACCCTGTGAGCAATGCTCCCTCTAAGTTGTGGAGTCTTGTGAGCAAAAATTCTACTTTGTGAGCCACTGGCATTAAAGCTGTGAGCAAACAATTTGGCTACTGCATAAATTAGTTTGCTCTGGAGCCATCCCTTCCTGAGCTAAGACAAAAATTTGTGAGCCGGAGGCTAAAAAACTGCGAGCTAGCTCACACTAACTCAGCTTAGAGGGAACACTGCCTGTGAGGTAGGTGGGGCTGAGAGAGCTCTTGACAGAAACTGCTCTGAAAGAACTTGTGACTGATCCAAGGTCACATCAGCAGCAGCATGTGGAAGAGTGGGGAATCAAACCTGGTTCTCCCAAATTAGAGTCTAAGCAAACACTGGTCTGGTGGCATCCTCTCTTCACTTCCCCAGGTGATTGAATGGCACACTTGTCTGTGATGCTGAAATCCGTGACACTTCTTGCTGTCCTGTGAGGACAGATGAGGAGATGTTGGTAGGGGCTCCTCGGTGTAACCTCATGCTGACTTTCCTCTCCCTGTCCACCTGCGAGATTGCTCTGGAGGATGTATTTCCAGACTGCTGGAGGTGGGCGTGGAGGCCATAGGCTCAGCAACATTACGGAGGCAGTTTGCTGTGGCCCCGGCAGGAGGGCCGGGGGGCAGTGCCCGTGTAGCAGAACCTCTGAGCTGCCCCATCCTCTCCTCTCACTCATGTTCTCACCTCTCCCAGTCCATGTCCTCAGGATTCTGGGCCGCCCCAAATTTGAGCATGTCCCATTCAAACACACAGTCGTAGGAGAAACCTTGACAGTGGAAGAGGTTGCGGAACAGTTGCCTCAGGTAAGAGTAGTCTGTTTTGTCATCGAACCGCAGTGAATGGCAGAAGTTGAGGTATGTAGACAACTCAGAAGGGTACCCTTTGCAGAGCACCTAAATAGGCACTGATATCTTTTTCTCACTGCTGCACTCGTATTTCTGGCGCTTTGTGGCAGCCTTCAGACCTTGCCAAGGCAGTGAGCTGAGACTGAAGTAAATCAGTACATAGCCCAAGCTCTCCATGTCATCACGGCGACTTTGCTCAATGCCAAGATGGGTGTTTATAGAGGCATAGCACGCTGTACCAGTCAGGTTTTTGTTTTCCCGGTAGGGGATATGTTGGTGGGTGTGGGCATCTCTGTATTTCTCGGCCACTCTGAAGTCAATTATGTACACTAGGTTGCCTTTCTTGCCGAGCCCCATAAGTAAGTTGTCTGGCTTCACATCTTGGTGGATGAAATTCTTGGAATGAATGTACTCAATACAGCTGATAATCTCCTCTGCCAGAAGCAGAACAGTCTTGAGACTATGTGAGAGCAGAAGTTGAAGAGGTCCTCCAGGATGGGTCCAAGAAGTTCCATCATCATCACATTATAGTCTCCTTCTGCACCACACCACTTAGTGGAAGGGATACCCACACCTCCCCTCCATCATCTTGTAAAATTTGCTTTCGATGTGGAGTTGTGGGTGCTTCGTTTTGACACATTCCGACTTAATGGCTACCTCTTTTCCTGTGGCTATATTGACACCCAAATAAATACCTCCAAAGGAACCGCTACCAATTTTTTGTCCCAGTCGATATTTGTTCCCTACTCGAAGCTCCATGGTTCAGTTGCCGCCCTCCTTCCCCATAGCAATGCAGCTCAGCAGCCCTCAAGGGTCTGCCGTGGCTGGCGCTGTCAGGGGAGGTGGGTGGAGTGTGCGTGTACATGTGGGATGGAGTGGGGTGGGGTGGGAAGGCCATGGGCGCCTTCTTTCCCCTCTGCAATGTACCCTGGCAGCCCTCGAGGGTCTGCCACGGCCGGCACTGTCAGGGGAGGTGAGCAGTGAGTGTGTGTGCACACATGTGCATGCATGTGGAGAGAGTGGGGTGGGCGGAAAGA